>NW_010327345.1:0-33945 GCF_000700745.2 Antrostomus carolinensis | reverse complement strand
GGGCTGCGCCGCCTCCGCCGCGCTCTCCCCCGGCTGGGAGTTTACCCCGGCTTCTCATCCTACCACAACTTCAGGGCCGAGCTCACAGTTGTTAAAAATTACCTACAAAATGGGTAGCAAATAACGCACTGACTTCAATCCAGTCCATTGCATGGGCTGCGGGGGAAGGTGTCTGTGCTGGGGCTCCAGGCTGTGGCGCAGGAGCGGTGACATTCCTGCCGCCCTCGGCGGGGAAGGTACTTCTCCCCTTCGCTAGAAGTGCTGTCGTGCTGTACCGGAACACGGGCGTGTTTTACATCGGGTTTTATCTGTCAGTATTTGAAAAGAAAAAAACTTCAGTCAACTAAAGCACAGTATTTTCCATAAATGAAAACAATTAGGCAAAATCACGTTAATCGTTTTCCTTCTGTAAATACTAATTTACCGACGAGGTTATAAACTAGGTCAAAAGCAACATGGAAGAGGCAGATTTTAAAATACAATCTAGTACACAGACAAAATTTCTTTCATGTTTATGTACAATTAAGTCATTTGAAAGACAAAGTTCACACATATTCAATGTATACAGCAAAAAATCTTTATAAATTAGCCTTAGCATGTAATCAATTCCAGATTTTGGACAACATAATAAAACGCTGACAATTAACAATATCCCAGGTGAACTGAGGTCAAAGTTTTGGATGCAGAAATCTCAACTTTGAATTCATTTTATAAATTATCAATGTGTAATAAAACACAAGCATTCATCACCAAAAGACTACAGGAGCCTTCTGGAGTTGCAAATAAAAATAATCCAACTCTTCAAAACAATAGACCACTACTGCTACACTGCTTCATAGTTTGTGGAAATGTTCCACGATTAATAAATGGGCTCACATTATTTAATAAAATGATAAGTACTTCAGTTTACACGGCAGAAGTGCTGTTCTGCACGTGCAGAATATCAGCAGTGAGAGTGAGTGAGCAGCAACTATGAATCTGATGTTATCAGCAGCTCAGGCTGTGTCTCCAGGTTGTATTAATCCCACCATGCTTGCCTCATGATCCTCCGTGACCCTGAAGGGATTAGAATGACAACACCTCCCACAGCAGCAGACTTGAGATTCCCAGAGTAAGCACAGCGAGTGCATGGGCAGTACAAGGAGCAACTTGGGCGTGCCATGCCTGGGTTCATCCTATAACTCCATGGCAGCTCCAGCTATGTGTAACCCAGCACAGAAGCACGGCCAAGTCACGCTCACCACAGCAGCTCAGGAACAGCACGGCCACAAAGCGTGCAAAGCTTCATACGCTCAACTACGAAGCTCTATCAAAAGGAAAAGGAGGCTGCGGCTGACTAATGCAAACTGCTTTTGGTGTGTGGAACTGTTATTCCTTTATATAAAACTTGCTAAACTCCCCTGAGCCTAAGCAAACAACAGACAACACAGTTAATTTAATGCAGGGTAGAGATTAGAGCCAGACTACTTTAAACTTGAGGACCAGATTGGATCTGTGTGCATCCTACAGAACAACTACCCAGTTACATACATCAGTTACTAACGTGAAATCATCCCCCGGGCCAGGGAAATAGTCCATACCTGCAGCAGACAGGGTTGGGTAAGGTTTCAAAGTAGTACAGGGGATTTAGTCATGCATCTGCCAATAAAATTAACAGCTAATGAAATAATAAAAATAGTTAAGCCTTTTGAGTAGGTTAAAAGGTCAGTTTAAATGTATATTGGCTTCCAAAGAAGAAAGGATAAAATAGATCATTGTTTTTAATCAGGGCAATAATTCCATGGCTATTGACCCTTCCTTCTCCCTAAATGTTATCAATCTCAGTTTTAAGTATGCCATTGGCAGCTGAGCTGAACTTTTAATCCTTCAAAGGTTTTATTTTCTGTATTTAAATAATTCTGAATAAGAAAACATAAATAAAGGTTATGTAGGCTGTTGGATCATTAGATAGTTGGTGGAATTTCCACAAAGGACACACCAGGCAAAGGCTGGAAACAGGAGAGTTCAAAATTAAATCAACAGCTCCCATCTCAATTGTTTTGCTGGACCCAAGAAAGCTCAGTAACTTGTGCAGTAGAAATTTCACATTTTGGTGAAGACCAGCTGGGTCTGAGCCAGACTTTATCAATCAAAACTAATATATATATATATACACACACATATGTTCCTGTATAGGTACATTTATTTATACATGCAGCTATCCCATCATGGAACTTTGAGGGCCTGTGACCCCTGCCAGCTCTAACAAGGAGAAGAGCAGTCTGACTGTTTTCACCTGCTTCTTTATCAAATTTTTGCCCACTACAATGTTCAAGGTACAAAATCATTAAAGAGCCTTTCCTGTGCATCAATAGCTTGCTAAACCTGTACTGTATCTACTGCTGCTCAGCTAGCTATAATGGCATTTCCAAATGGGAGTTATGACGAAGTATTGCAGTATATCTTAGCAACAGGTATAGCACCCATAGCCATTAACATAAATAATTCAATTCATCCAGCCTATACATTAAAAATATCTTTTCTCATATCTTATCTGTTGTTCAGCATAAACAAGAATATCTTGAAGGATCTGACCTTGAAGCAACAGGTGTAATGACAACAGTAGCCCATAATAGGAATGAAGACTTGGACAGGAGCTTCTGGGGTTTCCAGCCAGCCAGCATGATACATAATCCACTGCAGAAACCACTCGTGTTCTACGTTAGGGCCACTAAGTTTTCTCAGGGCTACTGTTCTTCTTAGGAAAGGCTGCTGCTATTTGCATGTGGGAACAAGTTCAAACAGAGGAGCACCACAAACAGTGGAATGAAAACAATATTTTCTGAACTCATTTCATCACTGTAAATCAGGAAAATCTTGACTAGTTCCAGCTTAAGTACTTCTGATTTACAGGGGGATGGCAGCACTGAATCCAAAGCACAGAATGGCTGTGAATGAAAATATGGCACCTCTCTTCTTTATGCACTTTCCCCTCATTCCACCTCTGAGAACTACAGAAGTACTGCCTTCCCATTTCTCAGGTGGTGATTTAAAGCAGAGAGAGATAGTAAGCTACCTCCCTACAGTCAGAAAGGCAGTCTTGTTCAGAGCCAAGTTCTGAATTCTGCTCTCATCAGTGCCAAACCAGACCCTTGCTTGGGAGATTGCTCTTCATCACAGACTCATTGACTGATACTCTTTTTATGGAAGTGCCAGCATTACCATAATACAGACAAGCAAATAACCTACCTGTAGCATTTATTATAATTAGCACTCCTTTTAGTGAAAACTCAAAACATCCCATCACATACCTCAGTAAATCAGCAGGGCTAACACATGGCAAGAAAACATTTCTTCTTGACTCTCAAAGCAATCACCTTATGCTGCTTGTTTGTCCCCTGCATTGTTTTAATCTAGCACACGCAGCTGCAAATGTTGTCTTTGCTCACAAAGCTTCCTAAATCCCTTTTTTAATTCTGCTAAACTCTTTGCCTCGATGACTGCCTATGGCAATTCGATTCCATAGACAGAAAATATACTGTGTGAAGTAGTACTGAAAACATGTTCTGGAAGGTTTTGCTCTGTGAACTGGAGCACAGGGGCTGCAATTCACTGACTTGACTAGACACCTGACAAAGTTTCATCTTACATGAAGTTTCCCTTTCCTCCATGATTTGTATTGCCCTCCATTACTCTTTATTCTGCACAGCTGACTTTCTGGTTCCTCTTTAGGTCCTCTGAGGAAAATCCTGGCCCTCATGAATATATCTGAGCACCTGTGCAGCCATGCACCTAAATATAGGGAAGCAACAGCACACACAAAGATGAGGATCTTCCAACATGCAGGGCACCACAGGGACTCAGAGGACTCTCCTTCCAGGCTGAAGTCAGTGATTGATTTTAATGGGAGCAGGGCTGAGCTAATGCTGGCACTTTGGAAAATCCCACCCAAGGGATTCAGTGATAATGAAAGCGCTTGAGGCAGGTTAACTGTGGGACATTTCCACTAATGAGGAATGGTGCAATTGTCTTTATTAGTTTTCCTTCTCCAAAGCACAATTAGAATGTATATATTTTTATATCTCTAGGAACAAAATAATGTAAAATACTCCTATTTCTAGAGATTCTCACTGAGAGGCAGATAAATGAGTGGCTTTCTCCAGCACAGTTACAGGCCTTAAGATCTGTCATACCCACAAGTTATATTAATACTCTCTAGCTGCCTTTCTTTTTGCTTCATCTGACTTAATATGATTACAAGGGAAAATAATGTAGCTGTGGATCCCAATCACAGTAGTTGCACTGGCCGTCCATAAAACAAGGGGTTTCATCATCTTCTTGGAGATGAGAGAAGCCAATACTTTTCTATCTGACAGTACCTTTAAAACCAGGAGAAAAAAAATCTCAGTGGTAAAGATGAATTGGAAAAGGCCCGTTAGCAGAGGAAAAATAAAGGTGACATGAACTGGAAAATGCTAATGTAGAGGACATTAACTCTGTGATGGTCAGTTTTTGGAGAAGTCAGGACACGGTAAGGATGGCCAGTCTAAAAAAAGAGGCCAAAGCTATGGCAACAACTTTGCAAACAACGCTGCAAATACACACACCCTGGAGTATCTTTGTTTTCTTTGAATGATGCCTGTGAAAATTATGAGGTTACTCATTCATAAGAATTAGGTGGTTCTGTCACATAATTAACTTAAAATACAATCAGTGACTTTTCCACATGTTCATTCAATCAGCACTAAAATTTTCAGCATAGGAGCAAACATCACATCACACATAACTTCAAAAGCATTCAAATACCCCATGTGTAATGTCAGAGGTTTGGTCATTAACATCACAGTGAAATGGCAGAAGTATACCACAAGTTTTGCAGTCATGAGAACCATTGCTTTACACAGAAAAACAAGTCCACAATATGTTTAAAATACTAAGGGAGGTGAATGGCAGAGCAGGATGGAAAAATAAATTGTGTTTGTTTCTGCTTGCTACTTCTACTTTGCAGCTCAAATTTGTCCTGTAGTTCTGACAAAAAGTTATTCTCTTCTGGCAATGATATTTTTGATACGGCCTCACTGACTCTTTTGGCATAATGGCTCTGCTTAATATCAAACTGGAAGAGTCCCAGGATAATCCAAGGGTCTGGATTAGGCATTTCTCTGGGTCAGGCTGGAAAGCACTTCTCAGAAGGGCTTGGGAGCTCATGTTATCCATGTTACCATTACAGAGTAAGGCATAAAAGAAGAAACAAGTAGTCATTTACCTTTCAGATTACTTTTAACCTTCTGTTTTTACTTCCTTCATGACAACATTTCTTGTTTTATGCTGAAAAGGTTCTATTCATCTCACTTCAGACATGATGTATTTTGCTTACTGAGTTAGAAAAAGAGCAACATTTTAATGTAAATGTTGAAAGTGTCTTTGCTTCAAGACCAAGCACCTTGTATGCAGTTAATCCTCATTACATAATAATTACCTGCTAAATCTGATTTAATACTTTTTAAAGTATAAGTGATTTTATGAATGCGCAATAAAATAGATTTATCAGTCACACTGCTGTCTGAGATAGAATAGAATTTTGGAGCTTCTCTTGCTGCACTGTGAAAATCCAATATACTACAGTTGGCTTCCTTTCTTTATAGAGTGAAATATTTTAAATTCAGTCAAACTCGTTTATGCACTGGCCATAATTGCAAAGGGAAGCTTTGTGTGTATGTACGGCAGCAGTGTAGTGCAGTTTCTGGAGCTGCAGGGGTAGATATACACGTCTCTGGTATACTCAGTGCTGGCACTACTGTTTGTTTTTCCAGTTACTCTTAACTGTTCTTTCCCAGATATCTTCAACTGTGTCTTGTCCTCAGATCCCTTTCTGGATAGTGACTTGCTCAAGTGGACTTATTTTTTTTCTTTCAGAAGCCAGCTGGCACCAATCAAGTTGCAAGACTGAGAAGGAAGTACAGCTTTCTCCAGAAGTTCTGTTGTTATTTAACTGTACCAAATGTTTACAGAGCAGAACTATTTTTTTCCTGTCATTTTTATGCATATGTGAAATATGTGACATATGCCTTGTAAATCATACATTAGGACTTACTGGAATTTCTGTCTTGACCACTTAAGTGACATTGGCTGGACTTTTCACATTTTTTTAAGGAAGTAGTTTAAACTGGTGTGGTTGTTCTTTAACTAGTGAGCAACTGAAAATAGTTGCGGGAAGTTTCAGATTCTTTTTTGAACAGCTGTAGATGAATGGAAAGTAGATTTTTGACCAGTAAATTTCAGCTTTTTTCTCATTGTATTTTGAATTTTTTACAATTTATTTCAAAATTTGCATTTCTAAGTGAAAAGTGGAAAATAAACATTTCAGCATGTTTAACATGGTCTGTGTGATGTTTCATCAGAGAGAGCTGTCATGATTTTTAAAATAATTTTAGTGATGAGGTACAAAAAATTAATTGGCACTTCAGAGTAACTTTGAAGACTTTTATTCAAGATTTGATGGGGAAAAATCTAAGCAATGGTCATTCGTAATTCTTTCAGATAAAATTTCCTTCTTGAATCTTAATGTGTACTTTTGAGGCAGATTACTTGGGAGCATCTGTTTAGGAAAATTCAACTGCCTTAGCTATCAGTGTGATTTCTCTCTTAGTCTAATACACATGTGCAGTATTATATACAGGTACACCCATACACATAATGTATGTTTGCATGTAATTTGTTCTGAAGTGCTCAGGTTTTACCTTTAATTTAATGAAGAGTGGGATGAAGTGCACATATGGTGTCAAAAAAGCTGGAAATAAACTCCTCTATCTTACTCTGCCACACTTATATTACTTATTAGAGGATTACTTCTCAGTCTGTGTGGACAAATTTTCTGAGGAAGGAATTGACAGGCATAAAGTTTCATAGGTTGGTACTGATTATGAGGGAAATCCTGCAAAATTATACTGTTTAGGTGAAAGGTACTTTGTCTTCTGTTAGAATCTTGAAACTCATTTTTCACTTGTACTGTATGTATGTGTAGAGAGAGGACCTAATGGTTTCCTTTGGTTTATCATCATATTGTGGCAGGTAGTTTTTCTGTAAGTCAGACTGCAGTCATAACTGGATGCTGTCTTCTTATTAAATGTCTTTTTATAAATGTGACTAGAAAGCTTATAAGCCTATACTAAATTAACATATTTTCAGCCAGAAAAATCTATAAATTTACTTCAAAAAGTAAATTGTAATATTAGATTTAAAACCCACAATTTTCCTGATTATTTACCTGTCAGCTAGGCCTAAAATAGATGCAAAAAACTTGCATCATCTATTGTATATACAAACCAGTAGCAAACTGGGTATCACAGTGTGAAAAGTGCTTCAAAGGCTAGAGACCATTGTCCCCCAGCAACTGTATGCCTATGCGTTTAGCTACTGTAGCCAGTTCATGTTTAGCAGCCCCAGTGAGTTCTTCCAGACCATAATTTGGAAGTCACCTTAATAGCACGTCTCTCTCTAAAGCTCTGTGTATGCTAGGTTATTCTGCAGCCTTACTACTTCCTCCAGATCCTCCCAGAGGTCTATTCACATTAACCAATTTGCCCATTAGACCCTCTTCACATGTTTCAAATCCCTGTAAAACTCATCAAAGTCTAACCATTTCTTCCTCTTCTACTGACCAGCTGTCCTCTTCTGTAAGTACAAGCTGTCTTCTCCTTTGTGTCCTAAAGTAAACTCCCTGGACAAATACATGAAGCCACTGCGTGGTCCCTTACAAACCTCTTCCACATGCACTCTATTTTGACATCTGTAAAGTTGATAACGTTACCAGAGCAACCAGTAAGAATACAAAGGTCTCAAAATAGCAATCAGGCAGTGCTTACAGTGCACAAACTCAATGTGTGCAACTGCCTGTTTTTATCTTTGATATTCTCGTCCTTCCTTTTCGATTTCCTCCACTGGATATTCTTCCACTTTCTGTATTCTGTCAAAACTGACTGTCAGCTTTTTACGAAGATGTAGATGCCCTGTTGCCTGTGTGTGAGTATCTGGCATAAAAGTGCACTGAGAGCGGAGACAGGATCTGGGTTACCACACCCACACTGCGGCCCGGGATAGCAATACTGACTGGCGCAGCAGGCAGCAAATCCCGCCCGTCTGGCTGCCTCAGCTCGCTGGCAGATCTGCTGCCCTGATGGCCAGTGTGCAAGCAGTACATCTGGTGCCGTTGGGCACAGTGCACAGTTGGTCTGCTTAAAGTGGCCAGGCTGGAGATGCCCAGCTACTGAACTACCTGGCCAGAGTGGCAGCTCCCAGAGGGCTGCTTTAGCAGTTCCAGACAAATAGCTCCACCCGTCTTCTACCAGGAGGACAACATTTTTGCACAGGAGCCTATATTCTGTTACAATACAAATAATAAATGATACAAAAAAGGTCTAGTCTTTCCAGGGTCTTACCCCTGCTGATTTACAAAAGCGTTGGAGAACATTCAAGGTGACCAGCTGTGCTCCAGTCTCACCAGAAAAGGGGCCTGGGCAGGAGCTGCAGGTCTGGCCCTGGGGCAGGTTGTGTTGTGGTGGTGGTGGTGTGGGTCACGGCTCTCTAAGCTGAACTGCACATCGGCTGCAGCAGGCAGGTATCGTGCATCGCGCGCTCCTCTGCTAGGACTGGGGAGCAGCGGCTGGGTGGGCAGGTCAGCCACTGGCCTCTTGGCTGGTGCCGGGCCCTTTGCAGCTGCAGGAGGCTGTTGTAAGGCTCTTAATGCAGCGGCTGCTTCCTGAGAAGCTCTCCTCTGCCACAGCTGAAAAATGGTGGTAGGTCAGGTCTGTGCAGCTGGGCCAGGCTGGGGTAGTGGTGATGATTACAGCTGTGTCTCCTTTAAATAGTTTCTGAGTGGTGCTCAGTTTGTTTTTTGTTATACAACCAACCAGAAATGCCCCAGCAGTACCCAGTATGTTCTTTGTCTTTTGTTTGCTTGGGTATGTTTATTGCATGGGTTCATGTAGGATCCAGCTGTGACTATGTCATTGTGTGCACTGTCAAAGACATGAGAGGGAGCCCAGCACCTGTGTGTTTAAAACATTATGGTTGTGTCTGGAAAGTCAGAAAAATGGGAGTATGATCTGTTCTGAGCTATTCTTACACCACTGTAAACAATTTCAGTTAGCTAAATAGAAATCCTACCACTAAATACAAGTGTCAAATTGCAACCAGATCCTCAGCGCGCGGAGACCACATCACTATAGTTCCAGATTTCCCTTTCAGTGAGTAACCTGGTAGTGCCTCATGTTAAGCAGCTGATAGCAGGACTGTTGTTACCTACTCCCTGCTCATCTGACTGCCCCTGTGCAGATCCACCTTTCGGCATGTCACAGTGGACTCACAGGAACCCCAGGGCATACTGAGGGAAGAAGCATAACTTCTCTTCCAGAAAAGAAGGTAACCAGAGCCGGAATTACTGCTGGTCAGAACGCTGGGTGAAGGACAGGAAGATATATTGAAGCTCAGACCTACCCCTTGAAAACAAATATCCTCCTTCTTTCAAAAGGCTTTAAAGAGACAAATTCTCCCTCTTCTATATCCTTAGGTTTCCAAAATCTTCCCTAAGCCCACCTGTCCCCTCACCATTTTACCCTTGCTCTCTGAAAAGTATGTCTAATTTTCTGTTTCTGTTGAGCCTTTGTCAAGACATCTTACTCTGCAACATCCACTCCAGTGTGAAGGTTCAGAATATTTGCAGCCTTCCATAAATGCTTTCATGCTTTAAGATTTCTAGATCCAAATGGCTCCCTAAGAGTTGATGTATTTGTTGCCTCCTTTGAACCTAAAGAATCCACAGATTGCAAGGAGATGTACGCAAGCAATACATGCTGCTAATTCTCTCTGAAAGTCTAAGATTAAGGCTAAGACCATTAAAAGCCTGTGCCATTATATGAGTATCATTCAGAGAACGGAAATTTTGGCAGGATTTATAACTCTAACATACATGAGAGTGTCCTAAGAGGAAAGTATTTTGGTCACTGTAACTAATACTGAACCAGTGTAAGCTATATGGGTTAAAGCATATTTGTTTTCCTTTGTATTAGCTGTCCCACCAGTAGGACAATGTGTTTGAACAGTTGGGAAATCCAATCTAGCATAGGCCTGGCACATTGTCTCCTGCTACATGCATTCCTGTTCCTTTCTGATCAAGCATCACGTGGGATGAGCACAATCAATCTAGCTTAGAGTTGAGAAGCAGTGTTCATTTTTTAATTTTCTAGTGTTATTTAGTTTGTGATACAGTCCAAATATGACTGGAACCCACTGTGTGTACTTAACTTTGCTATGTATTTAACTTTGCCTTTCCCACTGAAATATGTCGTCTGTACTAAAGAGAACAGTTCTGCAGCATAAATTCCCTTCTGTCTAAGTAGTAATTGTTGTATAAAAATGAGATCACTCTCTCTGGAACATTTTTTTAAAGGAACATTTTAAAAAATGTTTATGAAATTATTTATTCTGTGTGAAAAATAAAAAGGAATATTTTTAATTGATGTGGTTTTGTTGTTTGCTTCTGCAAAATTAGCCTTAAATTAATACTTAAAACAGCATGCAAAATAGGGCTGGGAGGGAGTAGGCCAAGGGTACTTCTTAATGGAAGAGATTTTCTGCTAAAACTGAAACAGAATTGCATGAAGCTAGAAAAAGTCTCAAACCTGGCTGCTTAAAGTTAGGAATCTATGTGTCAATGACTAAATACACTGGCCTGGTTTTCCAAAATGGTTGGCAGGCACCCACATTTCTCACTGAAATCAACAGGCATTGCATATGCTTAACACCCTGGAAAATCAGGCCACTTATATTTAGGAGTTTAAATATGACATTTAGAGCTTAAATTTCATCTCCTAGAGTTAAAATACTAAGCCAGAGTATCTAAAGCCTGTTTTGAAGTAGAATGTCTGATCTAACGGTAGACATTACAGGTAACTAAGATAAATTATTCTTATGCTGACCTCCTCTCACCTCCAAAAATATTACACATATACTAAGATACCTTAGCTGCAGCCTAGGTTTCTATCAGAGAAACTTGTTTTGAAAATTCTTCTTGGAAACCCTTTTGACAATAATTTTCTTCATGGATATGAGCCCCAGTAGTCAGCATTTTCACAAGCAAAACCATGTCTGAATGCAACTGTTCTCAAAATAAGGATTTTGCTATTTGGTCCATTCGGTTTTAAATTATAGCAGAAGAAATAGCTGTGCGGCTTCCATCCTGGGCAGCGATACCACTGCCCTCTGAGAACAGCCCGAGCCCCAGTGCTCTGCTGGCCTGCTGTCTGGACTTCCAAGCTGGGGAAGGCTGTGGATTTTGGGGAAAGCACCTCTCACGGGCAATGCTGAATTGGCATAGTCATTCAATCACACTCCCCAAGTCTTTTCCCATTAAATACTCAGCCAAAAGTAAACACAAGTAAAAGATTTCCTTGCTTCTAATTAATGAAATAGAAACTTTATTTGCTTCTCACTGCTTCAACTGGGAGGCTAAGCAGGTGAGCTGATCTGCTTTTCTCATTAACCATTACTATAGTGACTGGCTCTTCTTGAGAGAACAGAGGGAGAGGTACTGTGTCTTAGTTTCCACTTTGCTCTGAAAAAAGGGTCAAGGACCACTTCCCTTCAGCCCTTGAGATCCTTGTGTCTACATTTATACAATGAAAAATCATTATGCAACAGCATAGAACCTGGCTTCAACTTTCTTTTTGTTGCATGGAGCATTAAAAGAGAGTGATAGCAGCCACAACACTACTTTGCCCATCACTACCATATGTTAGAGTCTGTTCTCTCACCGTTGTGGAAGAATAATGGGTTATTACTTCAAACATTAATCAGAGCATCATACACAGCTCTGCTCTCAGCTGCCAGCCTTCATGGATGCAGAATCCCAGTCTTTGCTTGATATTTGGCCTGTCTTAAGCTATTGTGAGCACCAGCAAAATCACAAGCAAGTCTCTGCAGTGCTGTGTAGCTAGTTGAGGGCCCAGCAGCAGCAGCAGTGCAGCCAAGGGGATGTGGAGATTGTCCTCTGTAGCTAGTGTTTCAGGAGGCTCAGAGATGCTCCTGCATCTGCACAGCCATCTTTAGTATAAACTTCCAGCATGTAGCCCATTTATTTTGCATGTTACAAAAAGTCCCTTGAACAAATTCAAGCTCTTTCAAAGAATTTATCTTGTTACTACTCCTTATTTTTAAATATTCTGGCAAGCATGAGATTCCTACACACACACCATTTTCTGTTTCCATTTATTCCCCCCTAGGCCTAAGACCTGCTGGTCACCCCATGACTGGACTGGGACCTGGTGGAAGGGAAATGAAGAAAATCACTACAATGCATGCTCTATTTCTGTGTTGTTTGAAAAAGGATTTAAACTTCAAGTACTGCAGAGAAATTGCAGGAGTCTGAATGTTATTTTTTAAATACCATTTGGACAGTGCCCATGGTAGAAAGTTCTTTATCTTCTCGAGGCCAAGACTTCCCCAGTTGTGTAAATATGCTCTCAGAATGCAGCTGTGTGTTAGATCACCACTGTGCCATCCACAGCTGGGGAAGGCTAGAGTTCATGGATCGTGCAAAGCCTTGACTCCAACCCACTTAAATTATGAAAGACTTTTGCTGATTTTAATGGGCTTTGGACCAGATCTTACCTGTGAGCAGTAGTGAATGTATGTGTGACCGAGATTCAAGAATGAGGTCTGCTGGGTACATTTTCCAGGTAAAGACAGTACTTGGGAACCATGATAGCTTCCTAGAGCAAGCTCTGAGCATTGTGTATGACTGTAACCTGCCTCAAGACGTGACCTGCATCTTCAGAAATCTTTCTGACACTGAGTAATTTATCCTTTCAATACATCTGCAGAGAAAACTCTATGACTAACTTCTAGCAAAAGAAGCGGCCAGAAAAGCTGAGTTACATATGCAAGGTGCTGAAGAGCTGGAACTCCCGAGAAGTGTGAAAAAAAAGCTGAGGGTATACCTTCTCTATGAAAAAAATCAGGCTTCTTACTTTTATCTACAAAGTGATTTTGTCTGAAAGCCAGAATTAAAACTTAAAAGTTCCTGGCTTAGATCAAAACCCCAATGTGGGATAGCGTTTCAGTATAAAAGTTATTTGTCTACCAAAACTATTTAAAGACAGGAAGTGTTATCTGTGGCTAGGATTAATCATCTCTGTCACATAGTCTGTCTCCCAAATGAGAGATTAACACAGAGTATAGCTCCCTGACAGGCAAGAAGCATGGTATGGATTTTGTTAATTTCTGTGGTAAGAAGCAAAGCCAAATAAATTGCACAATGCATGGCATGTTGAGACACTGACAGCCAAAAATATCTCAGCTGAGGCTGCTCATTGTGCCAGGCTTGATAGATGGAAAAAGGCAAGGAAACTTCTATCAAGCCTCAACATCCAAGCCTGCCGTGCTGAAAAGGGAGAATGACCAAGACAATGGACATTCAGCAGAGAGGAGGCAGCTTCCACTTTTCCTGCCAAACTTCTGTGCTCTCTCAAGAAAAAATGAGAGTGCAAGAAAAGCAGGGTACCACAGGGAGATAAAGCAAACACATGGAATGGCAACACCAAGGATGTTGGTGGAGGAACAGAGATAGAATGGCAGAAAATGTGGCAGCTTGAATTGGCATTTGCTGCCTTGTGTGCTCAGCCAGCCCCAGGCACCTTGACCACACACAGCAGGTACACAGACAGAGCACAGTGAGACCTGACCGCAGGACATCCTCTCCGGGCTCTTGTCATGCTGCCAAGTTGCAGATACAGTGCATTGCCCTTTGTGCACATTCACAGAGGAGGGGAACTTGTGACAATGAGCTAGGGTAAGATTTTACTTGTTTAACTTGAAGGAAGGAGGTCATCACACATATCTTTTGTCTCCCCAGATGAGGCTGCCTTGTCTGCTCTGCTATTTATATAGCTGTCTACACAGCTGAAATATTTGCATTTTTCCTGGGCCCTGCAGCCAGTGCACCATATTTGAGCTGGTGAAATGCCAGACTTACTCACTTGTAAGACTGAGCTAGTGATCTAGTTGGCTTTGTTATGTTATTGTCAGCCGCAGCAAGAAGAGAGCAGACACTACCACTAAGATAATCAAAGAGAACATTCACTCTTAAGAAAAAAAGAAGAAGCCGGGTCATAAATTACATTACAAATCTACTTCTAGCCAAAAATAATATCTATTATTATCAGAATATGTATGCTAGAAAAGGTCAGGGCTTGACCTGCTCTTGTTGGATTATATGATGTGCTGCTGTTAGTAATGATATGATTGGAGCCATATGGGATCTCCAGAGAATTATGTGCTAATTATGCGTTAATGTGATCGGTTCATATGTGCCTAATGACTGGCTCTATAGTGCTGCTGTACAGTTTATTCTGCAGCAGATCAAATACATGTGAGAACTTCAGAGATAAATGCAGGAATTTCCTATTTGAAGAAAAGGGAATCTGTGGGCTCACTCACTTTTCTTTCATCTTAAATTGGTGATGGGGTTGTTAATTTCAAATGAGAGTTATTCCTGTTCTGGTGGGGGAGAAGACTTCTTTTGAAGCATAAGACAACAGAGCACTGTCTTGTGTTCTACACAAGCCTGAGAATAAGTGGACAGGACCAACCCAGTGCAAACATCCCCAGGACATGCAAAGATTATTTTTAATCCTTTGAGTGCTTTGTACCTTTAAGACAGTATTTCTGAAGAAACCAAGAAGTGCTCATTGTAACTTTAAGTATTGATTACTTACAACATAGCTCACATTCAAAGTGTTTTTGTGGTATACTACTGAATTAATGGAGTTTGTATTTTCACTCTGCTCTTCCTTAAAGGTCTCAAGTTTCAATGAACTGATGGGCACCTTAGAGCTCTGACACACTTCTTGTCCTCAGTCATCCTTACAGACTGTTTGGAAGGGCTCGGCAGTAGCTGACATCCCTTCCGGTCCCTGATGACACAGGCTCAGACATTAGAGCTGAATGAGAGCAGGCAATGAAGCGGCAGTGTACTCACACTTTGAAGGGCTGCACCGTTCATGTAGAATGGTTTAATGCATTTGTTACATGTTACGCTTGGAGAGGGCACTCAGGATCTAAAGGCACTGTCTGGTAGCTCAGCTTCACTTCATCCTCAGCAGGACTAATGGAAATAAGGTCTATCATCTTCTATACTACAGTAGACATGACAACTGAAATTGTGCCTCAAGACACTTCTGGTCTTCTCTGCGTTATTTTTCCCCCTGTGCTGCTTTAGTCTTTTCATCCAGCTCCTTATGGGCAGAGGGCTGTGTGTATGTGTTTCTCTGCAGATAGCATTTCCCTGCCTTTGAAGGGCCTGCATGTTGTACTTTGCTCTTTTCTTCACTCCTCCCCCTGTAACTGGAGGGTAGATGCTTTCTAGGTAAGGACTGGGAAATGCCTGAATGTATACATTATGAAACATAATCAAACAAAATGAAAGCTAAAACTGACCCTTGAAGTTTCACTGCAAACATTTTTATGCATGCAAGTGGCTTAGTTGACTTCAGAGATGCTGCTAGTGTTCATAAAGGATATCTGTGTGGATGAGACAGCAAAATGGACACTTCACTTATTGTTGTGATAATGTAGCTAGCTTGAGGCTCCTAGAAGATCATGATAAAAGATGTCCAAGAAAGACAGCATGGTTATAATATGATGTGTTTCATTTTAAGGCGTGTAGAGAATTATTAGCAGAGCAGCTGTAGCTTTTTATATCGTTTTGTAATGCATGCGATGAGGCATTTTTAAATTAAACCCTCTTTTTGTCACGTACGTCATGGCCAACAGTCCATCTTTTCCAGAGCATTCTCCAACTGCATCTGCACAAAGGCTCAAACACCTTTGAAGAGTAAGGATCTTTAAAGTGCAAAACTGTTTTCCAAGAAGAAAGTTAGGTGAGTTTGCCAGATTGAACTAACCAGCTCTGAGGAAGAAACAGTCTGTGTTTCTGCACCCCTGCAGTTGAAGAGCTGAGACATTCCCAGGCGTGGCCCTGGCAAAGTCCAGTGCCCATGTGTTTCTGGAATGAATGCCAGCTGCCTCTATGTCTTCTCACTTGCATATTGCAACACTGTACAGTCAAAGCCACCAGGACTTGCAGAGAGCTCCGCAAATGATCTCAGGGGAAAGTAATCTAGAACCTTTTGCTCCTAAAAAAAGAGCCTCCTGAACCTAGAGTCACATTGCTAGAGGAGAAAAGAGCCTTTTGACCGGTGAAAAGAACCTGCAAATTCTTCACGTTTTCACTCCTCCAGGAACTCCTGGGCATTTAACCTCAGCCAATAATCCTTCCAAACACCATCACTGTAAATTTAGAATTCATCATGATTGCTTTAAACAAAAAAATGGACACATGGAAGCACATAGCAGTAATATAACTTCTAGGTCACGGAAAGGATAAAGACTCAGACCTAAGGACTCCTGCCACTAGATTCAGCCACCAAACCTGCCTTCTTCCATCAGAGACATGAAATAGGTTCCAAATCATTGTGTAAACTTGGGAAAACCAATGAATCATTTCTCATTTTCATTTCCTCATCTCTGAATAAGGAAACTTTTTTGCAGTGAGGGGCTTAGCTTAGAAATCCATGGAAAGCCCCTTCTACGTTGACAAGCATATGACAACGTATATACACAAAGAAAGCAGCACAAATCCCAGCTCCCCTATAGTAGGCTTGTAAATAATCAACTTCCACTGAAGATACTAAATCAAAGATATCTTCACACATACAGAAAGGCCCTTTTGAGGCTCAGCCACCAAACACGACCTTGTAAAAATATTACATTCTCATGCAAAACAAGTTTGGACACTGATAAGCACTGCTGGAAAATTATACTTGATCAGGCAGACCGAAAGCATTAGACTGTTAATCTCCTATCCCTTCAAAGATCTTGTCCACTTGGAAATGAAAATCCATTATGACAGAGGCAGGGAATCCACCTTTTCAGTGGATTAACTGCTAGCAACCTAATGTCTTTTGTTCATATGCCAAAGCCTATGCGGGATAGTGCCCTCTCTTCTCCTTCCCAAAATACTGCTGGAGATAAAGCCAGCAACTGCTTCCTGAGAGCTTCTACTGCCCGCAGGCCATCCTGCATGAGCCACCCGTGAAACCAGTCATTTCACCTCCTCTTATACTTCCTGCAGCAGAAGACAAGTTCATACAGGCTCCCCCAGTCTGCCCCTGCATATCTCTGTCTCCCCCACTTCAACTGCAGTAATATTGTTATTTGGGTTATTTGGGTGGGCTACAAATCAGCACCCACCCTGCCCAGGACTGCAGGGTAGGGGTCCAAGCACCACCGATGCATTGCTCCCTATTGCTGTGCTTGCCTATGTAGTTCAGAGACACTGTCTGTCCCTTCCCTCACCTCTCCTAGGCTCATTCCAATCCCCACCCACCCACACCTTACTCTATTATCTGGCATTCGGATTTGACTGACTTTCGAAGTAAATATGTCAGGTTATTTAGCATAGGCTGCTGGGTTGTGATTGCAGTTCTTCACATGCTGAGTCACCCTGGCAGCAGATGTCATCTGCTTCTCGTTTGAGGGAGAGGCACACAGCAAATTAAAAATGCAATGTGGACTGCTAAAATTTTATACAGCTGTATTCAGCAGGGATGAGTGGGAGTAACAAGATAGTCAATTACACGGGGTTCTACTATGAAGGCAGAAATTCAGGGGAAAAGCTTTTGTACAAGCACTTCGTTCAGTTCTCCACATGTGCTTCAGTGAACTGGCTAAATATAGAACACCCAAATCACTGGAAAAGCAAAGGGAATGGAGACCCAGGAAAAATAAGCCACTGATGGTGATGCAGGAAATACTTCTGAATGAAACCATTTCCGCTGCAGCCTTTGTAATGTTCTCAGAAGACCACGGTTGTAAAAACTGAGTCATTCCTGAGCTTGAGTGTAACATTGGCTTTACGTTGTTGACAAGGAATCGCAAGGGATCTGTGTGGCAGTAGGGTAAACTGTGTTTGTTTTTACAGACATGTATAAAAATACACATCACTAGAAAATCAAAGCAACAGCCGCAACAGACCAAAGACTTTCCATAGGAGACAGAGAGCCTAATTCTCTGAGAGCCAGTGACCCCAGCTGCTCTCAGAGCTGAGAACGTCACTCGCTCTCAAGACCTGACCCAGAAGAAAGGAAATCAGGGCTGCATTTCATTATTTTGGCACAAAGGACTCCAACAGCTGCAACTAGGGTTAACGAACTGCAAGTAAACTTCCAGAGGCACAAACCACATCAGCCCTCCCTCAGAATCAGGCACATTTCTGTCCCTGAAAATCTAGCAAAACCATTGTAAAAAAAGGTCCTTCGTATGGGGCTCAACTGCTAAAGTGGAAGAGACACCCTGAGTAAGCACAGATCAAATGGAGTTAAGCTTTCTTTCTGCCAGAAGTTACCTGGAAAGGATTATGAATCCAGCATTGGCCATTAAATGTGCTCAGACATCTCAGCTGAACTCATGGTATCTTCCAGCAAAAAGCTTGGGTTTTGTTCCTCTAAATATGTTTGTTCTTGTAGGTGTTTATGGCACTTACTGTCAGTTGACATTAGAAAAACCCACACTTCTAGACTTGTATTTGTTGAAAAGAAGGAAGTTTTTACTGAAACATTTGCCTCTGTTTTTCACAGAAAAGCAATCAATAGTTTTCTACTGGATTGAAACTTCTGTAAGTGCAGCCTGTTGGCTGAATAGCTGGGTTCATGGTTACATCCCTGTTTCATTCTTCCTACATGGCACTGCCAGTTCTGAAAGCGTAAGTTTTTAACCTTCAGTCTTGGTTGTCTCTGTGAAACTTCTGCCTCATTCCTGCCCCTTTAAATCACCTTCAGCCTGGTATTTCACTCCAGTTTACATCAACAGGATTTCAGGAGAGGAAGCACTGTTTTGTCTTTTATGACCTTTAAGATGAAGATTTTAAATGTTTTTATAAAATTAAAGAAAAAGATCCGTAGGGCTAACTAGGGGATTTGGAATGCCTAGTTCCAATTAACAAGATTTGAGGCAGTAATTTCCCAGAAGGTCGCTTGGAAATGCAATGCAGAAAACCCCTCAAATCTGGGAGACTCGCACTTCTACATCTTCATACAGCTTCATCTTCCCACAGCCCACCTCTGTGCTGACACAGCCCCTGCAGGAGCCAAGCTCTCAGAGCTTCCCACATGCTGTTGGGGGACAAATTCCACACAGTGGAACTGGAAAGCACTTCAGATCACACCATGATCTTTGGATTATTTTAATTTTGTGGGTTTTTTCCTACTGAGATCTATTAATTAGGACATTTGACTAGACTGGAGGAAAAAAAATCTTGGGAAAATAGACTCCAGGGAACTATCTCAACTTAGCTGGCAAAATTGCAAATTAGCTCATGGGTGACTTCTGTTTTCTTTTCCAATGATATTTGCTTTTTCAAGGCTTGGCAGCCTGTTTCATGTTTACCAAAATAAAAGCTCTAATATTACTGATATCAAAGGCCTTGTAAATAATTTAAGAAGGTGTGCAACAGTTTTCTCCTTCGAATAGTCATGGATTACATGGTCCCGCCTGTGAAATTTCTCTGGAGAGAATGGCATAGCCTGCAAACTTGCCCTAAATCTCCAGCATTTTATTCTGCCAAGGGCAGGACACAAGACTGGCCACAGTGTCCCTCTCATGCCAGAGGGCTGTAGCTGCTGTCACCCTTGCAGTCTGGGTGGAGCACTGGAATAGAGAGTCCCTTGCTGCAAAGTGATCCTAAATCAAACCTGGAGCAGCCAACAAGAGGTATTCACATTCACTGCTGTGGTTTGAGGACCATTCTGAATACAGACTTTTCTTTAAAATACAATGCTTGGATTTAGTAATGAGCAGCACATGCTAAAATTTACTAGGCCAGTTTCCAGTACACTCCCTCCCAGTGAGACGCACTGCATGTGGTGATTTAATATAGCTTGATTACTGTGGCACAGATGAGGCCCATGACATTACCTGTATTATCAGGGAAGAAGTGCCCAGGAAACGAAACTCTGAGCCATGTTCAGTCCTAGTGTAAGCACCCACATCTTCATTTTCTTTGATTATTTATTTTGCAGCCCAGAGTAGAAGCCTCATCAGAACTCCCTGTCCTCACTGCTTATATAACAACTTTCTCCACTCCCCCTCTCCTTCTGTAGGCTCTACTTTCACAAAAAAAGACGATGCAAATATTCTTTTAAAAATGCAAACTGACTAAGCCCTGCTACCTGTTAGAGTATATGGGGCAGTGGGAGACTGTAATTTGAACTATCAGGTCAAGTACAGAGGACCTAAAGACATGTCAGTTCTGTCTGATGGCACCAAGTCTGACTTTGGGCATAGTTAAATCAACATACAATGTGTTTGGCACATTATTGTTGCAACTTTTTCTTCTCTTTCTTGCTATTTGGACTCAGTGCCTCTACACATTGACTTTTTTAAACAGCCAGTGGTTGATTTTCCATTTTCTTTCCACTCTCAAAGTTAGATCACAAAAGCCATTTTCTTTGGATGGGTTTCATCCATATGGACTGTTGACTAACTTCTGGTTCTGGTTTCCTGACAGCATGAACATTTTTGTCAGGGGAGCTTCCTTCGGTAGTATTATAGATGGGTGCTGGGAGGTGTCTAATTAAGTGCCTTCTGTGAGGTAACTAGAGGTGTCAAAGAAAAGAAATTCTGCACTGCCTGCACTGTCAGTAGCAAATGTGAGACAAACTGTAACCTCAAATGTCTGCTTTCTTGAGAGAGGGCTTAGTAAGAACAGCAATTCAGTCAGTGAGGAGATGAGAAAGCCCCTAGTGCCAGCAAACTGAGAAAGTTTATACAATATGGCTCAGTCACTCTTGCTCTCTCATATTAGAGATACAGAGCTTACAGTTTTGCAAGAGTCTTAGGAGATTACGTGGTTCTCAAGAAATTAAAACATGCAGTAAAAGTAAATTGGCCTTAACTACTGCTTTCAGAGAGAGTGCTTCCTTCTCCTCCCTTTTCTCTCCATCTTACAAAACCAACATGGGCAAATTTATGATTTGTAGTGAGAGGCCCTAGTTTAAATTTAGAGCCATAGAAAGCCATTTAAACCTTCAGCACAAGAAAAAACCGGCAGACACAGTCATCATGGGTTTTTAGGGCAGCACCAAAGGTAGCACACAAAGTATCCAGCGTTTCAAATAGCTTATTCACAAAATCTGTGTACTACATTCTGGAGGGAGTGAAATCCTGTTTGCCTTTTGGGAGTTGTCACTTTGAAGCCAATTGGATTACTTATTTGTTTGAGGCAAGCAGGATTTAACCCTCCAAGAAACAAAATGGATTTGCTAAATGAAAGGGATTAGTTTTTTCTATATAATGCTGTGTTTAAAAAAAAAAAAAATAAAAGGCATCTCTCCTCCCTTTCTTTTTTTGGCACAATATAAGCAAGAAGCTGAACAGCATCTTAATTTTATTTGCCAGCTTCTTTGCCTTGCTATGTTTAAATCTGCATGCTAATGCTAATGGGTGCTTTTCAGTATGCAGGTCATACCGGGATGAACTGTTTCTGGAGGGTGGAGCTATGGTGGTGGTGTTTCCGGAGGGTGTTGCTCTGGTGTTTGAGACAGGTTATACTGTTTTGTTTCAGATGCAGACTAATTTGTGGTCGATTTAAAGCTGGGCGTAGTTTCCGATTTGGCAGTGCTAGGCCAGTGAGCCAGCTGCAGATTTTTGCCCTTCTTGGGATGTGCTGATACTGGAAAATAGGCTGCCTATAGTGAGGGGGTCACAAGAGGACAGATCAAGTGTTTGACCCTTTCTTGAAAATGAAATGAAGCTTGCATTCGAGGTCTTAACCTGGGTGAGCTCTGCATTTGGATTCATTCAGTACAGAAGGAACCACTCTGTCAAAGTAGCTAGTTAGGCAACAGGTCCTATTGTACTGAAAGACATTTCATCCCCAGAACTGGCACACATGAGGGAGGAATGTTGCCCTTCTATGAATAGACAACTTCTTCATGTCTGGAGTTAAAGAAATTGCATCCACATTGCACTACATCTGTCACCTTTTGTCATCCTTCCTGAACACTCAAGACAAAAGTCACTGATCAATCCTAGATTTCCGTGGTCTTCCTGGAAGATGCACATGCTTCCAGGTGTATCCTCTTTCATGGTCAGTGTATACTGGGCTTCCACTCAAGAGCTCTGCTGCTCTCTTCCCTGGTTTGAGAAGCTGGACTCTGTGCCAGCAGAAGGAGACGGATCCAGTTCTTCCCCTCTCTGCTTTTACAGAGGCAGGGAGGGGGAACCCCTCTGAGACAAACCTGATGGGCAGGGTAATACCATCCAGGACCACATCCAGGCTGAAGGTAACCACCAGATTAAGACAGCTTGCCTGGTAGTCTCTGCCTTTATACCCTTATGTGGCTCAGTAATCTTCCTGGTTTTTGCTAGAGCTGTGTTCTATCATGAAATTGCTCCTCTTAGCACTTATAGTTTGTTCTGAAACCTTAAACCCTGAGTGTAAACTTGGAGCAGCATCTGTATCACATGTAATGAAAATTCTCAATGGTGTAGGAATAAGTCCTTACAGTAATATCATATTTATGCTTCTTCTCAAGACAGGGTGCAATATTCAAATGAGTGAGATGAGAGTCTGTCAGAATTATAAGGACCTCTGTTTAGAAGATCTCACATAGATACAGAAATGCTTCTCTTCTGTCAATATAGCTAATAGGAGTTTCACAGAGAGAGGAACAGACTGCAGGCTTTCAGTATAAACGTTTCTGAATCTGATCAGTATGAATCTCTTACTGATTGTAATGCTATCTCTCAATTAGTTTTTATTCCTTCCCCCATTCAGAGAGACCCAATAGAGAAGTGGCTTCACAGTGGACAGTCTCTTCAATCAATGCTAAAAAGTTTTGGATGTTATGACGGTTCTTACTAAGACCAAGATTCAATGCAGGAGGAGGCAGCATATATAGGGAAGAGATTTACACGCACATTAGTTCTCTACATAAATCTGTCTCCTTCCTGAAAAACAGCTGTGAGCTTCACAGACCCAGGATAGCTGTAAGTCACAGAGGGTGGAAGATTGATTATTTCTTTTAATACTTTAGCAATGATGTTATTTACCTGCCAAATGACAGACCTCTTGGTGGCAAGGATTTCATGTTTAACCAGACTGCCATTTGAAGTAGCCTGCAAAGTTTGCGATCTGCTATGCAAATAAGAGAAGAAGAGAAAAGATTGCTTACAAACAGCTGTAACTCATGAAGAGCAAAGCAAAATCCACTCTGGCAAGGAGCTGCCCCTCTGAGTCTGGCTACTACAGTCTGCAGAGCAGATTGGTAACCTCTGTTCTCCCCTCCAGAAGGCCTCTGTTTTACCCATGCTGGTACCAAGGAGGAGCAGAAGGCATTAGCTGAGAAGGAAGTGAGGTCAAAGAGGGGTGTTCTGAATGAGCTGAATGATCAAACTGTGTTGCAAGCTAAATTCAGGATAGTGTAATAGATCCCTCGGACTACAACACTTTTTCATGTTGCTACTCAGGCAGCCAAAGCCTAGGGCCTCTGTTACTGAGGAACAGGCAGTTCAGGATTGCTTATACCTCTGTTGTACTAACTATTTTTGCCCAGCTGCTGCTGAAAACATCTGCCCTGTAATGACAGTCCAGGTTGTCACATCATCAGACAAAGTATCAGGAAAAGGCAGCTTTCCTCCTATGGACCTCTAAAGACATCGGAGACAGAGGTAAAGAAGTTCAGTCATGAGAAAAACTTCTGTCTTGTCATGAAAAGTGTTACAATGTGGGCCTGTGGATTTTCCACCATTACTAAGAGAAGGCAGCAGGAAGGGCTTGTCCTTGTTTCAGAGGAACGAGGAAAGCACTGCATGTAAGGGGATGCAGCAGCTGGTGGGAGTGAGAATAGAGACTCTACGAAACATGGGAGATGCTCTGCTCTGCTGGACACTGTACCCAGTCCTCAGGCAGAGTTACATGAGGAGAGGGCTGTGCCCACCCACAGCCAGCATTGAGGGTGCTCCTGGCACAGCTGCTTGCCCAGCTGAGCACTGACCCTACCTGCAGCCTGGGCAGGGCTCAGGCATTTGCCCTCGCAGGGTTTCTCTTCCTAGCTCTGCCATCCCAAGGCACAGAGGCACCAGATGCTGTACAGGCAAAGCCCTCTTCAAGATTGGCCTCATCTACATTCAAAGCCAGAAGTGGGCGATGCTGCCTGGGGATTGCATTAAACTGTTTACCTTTTCTTCTAATCTATCAGAAGACTTTGCCAAGGTATCTTTGAATGCAGCAGAAATGCCTGTTATTCTTGGACCTTACTAGTGTCCTTAGCTCTTGTAAATTACAGGAAGGGTGAGCAACACAGAGTGTGCATTATGATCTAAAGAGGCGCTTTATTATTACAGTGTCAAGCTAGAGAGAGCATGAAAAGAGCAAAGCAGGCAGTGAGTATTGTCTGAGTTGTTGTGCTGTTCAAGGCTTGAAAAGCATTGCTCTGAGCCATTGTGAAATGACCCCTGCTTTCAGTGTGGCTGGGTGGATATTCCCTCGTGGAGGGCTGCTGAGCTGAATCCAGCCCTAAATCTTTGAGAACAGGGCTGCTGTGAAGAGTGACACACAGCTTGTTTCTACATGGGAATATCAAGACAGAAGCAGCTGAAAAAAAAAAAAAATAGGTCAGAGTATTTCTATTTTAAGTATTAATCAAGAAATAAAGAGGTGCAGCTTGGCTTGTCTGGTTTGCATTTCAACATTTGTGAGGAGTGTCACGGTGACAGATGCAGAGCTGAGCTGGCAGCCTCAACTGCAGGGCACCGGGTAGGTGAGAGGCCACCCGAGGCTGCCTTGCGGTGCTGCCCGTAGCCTGGCTGCTCGCAGGCTCCTGCGCCCGGAGCTCCCGCTTCCTGGGCAGCAACAGCGCGCTTAGAGAAATGTTCCCAGTAAGTAAGAAATGCTCTTACAGTTTTTAAGTTGTTGGTGCTAAATATCTGACAGGCTGCTCTGGAATACAATAAAGCACAGTATCAGATCAAATTCACTAATAGCGAAATCCTATTAACTCTGCATTTTCTCACCATACAAAGGCTAGTCATGGGATCCTCGGTAACAGTAGTCTCATTCTGCAGAGCAGATCTTATTTTACATTCCTGGGGCCAGGCAATCAGTTGATGTGAGTAAGCATATCTCCAAGTTGTAGCTACCCTGATTTATACTAGCTGCAATGCTGACCCTCTGTTAATTGCACACGTTACAATTCTCTGGAATTTCTCTTGCCACAGAGTGCAATAAAAAAACATTTTCTGGTAGTGAAAGGTCAGTAAACAGATCTGAGATGGAACAATCTTTCTGATTATGGTTATGCTTTAAGAATGATTCTGTCCTTCCACAAACATAACATACATGGTCTGCCTAGGAGTTCTGAACAAAAATGCTTGTGCAGAATGACTACAAATTAAACAATAAATTGTTTCCACTTTCAAGCACAATTGTTATTCCTGACTTTAATCTGTCTATCTACCTGCAAATCATCCTCCCAGGATCTGCTGATGATTATTTGCCTGTTTCCTTCACTCATGGCTTCTAAGACCATCCCCAGGGCAATGCCTGTTAATTTCTAATTTAGCCTGCTTTAACTAGCCTAGTTGTTCAGCAACCCTCAGACAGACAGAACTAGATTTCTGGACTTGCTTTTCCTCAAGTCAGCTGCAGTCAGGCTGAAGGTGAAGAGCCTATAATCATTTAAGCGCACTATCAATATAGTCCAAGAACTCCACAGGCATCTGCAATTTCAGAGCCACTTCAGATTTTACAAATCAGAGAATCTACTCTGGAGTTTTGTCAGAAGTATTAGCACTGATTTCTTACTAAACCTCTATCTAGTTGCAAAGGGAATAAAATTAATATGTTTTTCCCTGCTTTGGGTTTTAGTCCTTCCATCATGCTGCATGGAGGTATGATTTATTTGTCCTCATTAAAGTACAGATTGATTACGCTATGTCTGACATAGCTGCAGACTCTATGCATTGCAAGTCGGTTTTGAATTTAGGGAGTATGATACAGCTGAGTGCATATGGTTTAGTGTTATATGGGAGGAATTTATGGGAGATGCTTGGAAGCAGAAATCAGATTAAAAGAGAGAATTATTAATTTTTGCTTGCCTAAATATGAACATAAATAAAGCTGTACATAGATTTTCCGCGTTAGTTGAGGAAAAGGATTATGAACACTTCCTCTAAGCGATGGCATTGTTAAATGTTCACTTAGCATGTGAAAAGCTTTATTCTGTGATTTAAAAAAACAATGATATAGTTATTAGGCCAAACCGACCTGTATTACTTTAAATGTTTGCCACATGCATGGAAAATTAATCAGAGCACAATTGAATATGGAGCATTCAAATGACATATGAATAGTTCTGAATTCTTTCTTTGGGCTGAAGTTTCAAAAATAACCAAAGAGTGCAATCAGCAGCAGGACTAACCCACCAATAAAGCCGAGATAGTATTCATTCAGGCACTGCAAACACATCTGAATGTGGGAACACATTTCAGCCTCAGGCTTCCAAGAAACACTTACATAGGATGGGGAGAAAATGGCTGTAAAATGTCAGCTACCTTGACAGTCTCTTTATTAAGCAAGGAAGTAACCCGAATCTGTTTTGCCTGCAGATTTGGATTTACCTGTCTTATAAGAAATGACAGAAAGCCTTTGCTTGAGAGTTATTCCAAAAAATGTAAAGGCTGAATTCAGCCCTTTTCCTGTCCAGTGCTTGCTGAGACTTTATTAGCCAGCATTGTTCACATCTGCTTATAGGGAGCACACCAGAGGAGCATGTGATCCAGCTGTTGCTATGGTACCTAGTGGGATTTTAAGAGAATAACAGAAGAAACAGTGGCAAGAACCCCTCCAGCTGACACCTGAGTTAAAGGGACATTGCCAAAAATGCTGAGTCAAACATACTTTTTATTTGTCAGATTTTTCTGAAGGAATTGAGTATTTAGCACTCCAGTGAGAATTAAGAGCACCTGGAGCCTTCGAGGGGAAAGGATAACAATACTAACACAATGTGATTTCTTTTTAAATGCCTCCTTAATTTAGCAGAATGACATCTGCTTTAAATTGAGCTCTGAACACATTCAGTAAGCCTAGCTCATCAGCAGCGCATGAGAATAGATACCTAGTTCATTACAGAAAACAACAGCAGCTAGCACCTTGAATCAACCTTTCCTTGTCTCCCCTTCATTCCTGCCAGTCTGTAGATAATAGAAAGCATCAAAACCTTGTTCCTCAGATACTTCCCAAAGCAATACTGCTCACCCTAATGTCCTGCTGCTGCATTATGCACACAGCCTATCAGAAAAACAGACAGACAGAATGAGGTACACACAAGAATCTGTTTTGGGGACTGTTTTTCCATCTTTTTCTTCAGACAGAGGTTTTCCAAAAGCTGTCAACTAATAAGCAATGAAATTCCAACAAGTGTTTGTTTGGCTGAGCACAATTCTCAGCCTTTTGTGAGCCAGCCAGAATTTGGAGCCCACAAAGCCTCGGGAGACAGGGCTTTCCCCTCGTTTCTGCTGGTACCTCCCTTCAGTGGGTCGGTCAGAAAAACTGGGATTACTGTTCTGGCTCTGTTGCATGCCTGTGGCCAGCCAGGCTCAGCCTGTGATAGTCTGTTTTGTGAAAGCGAAAAAAAACATACTACACATGGAGCATCCTTTGCTCTGGGCCTTGGAAGATATCCACGGATAAGAGAGCACCTATTTGAGATTATGTTACATTAGTAATAAAGCAACCATGAAGCAGCTGTCTTTGCTCCTGGGGGAGGTTTCTGTCATCCCATCCTTGAAGTCTCAGGGCTACTTTCTATGCCTGGGCATTAGCCTACAGCCACCCAACATGTTCTGAGGTTAAGGGACTCTGAGGCAAATGCCCAGAGGGATGCACACCCAGGAAGCTCAGTCTGCCATGTTGCTCCACCCACCTGCCCAGGTGGGTATAAATCTCCCCATGGGATGCCCGCCCTTCCCCTCTGCCATAGTGTGGCTTGTGGGTGACTCTAGTAGCGTCCAGGAGAGCCTACAGAACTTGCCTCTGTGCCGTGCCTTGGCCAGTTCCTGGTGCCAGTGTCCCCACAGCCAGGAAGAGCTAAGGTTTGGGATTTCACCCAGTTGTGGATGAAGCTTCAAATGAGGTTGATTTTGTCCTGATGCTTCCTCCATTTCTAGCATTAGCCTTGATGATGATAACCTGAGAGCCATCACCATGTCCACTGCGTAGCTGCAGAACTACTGTGTGTTCCTTGCAAACACAGAGGACCAGACATGATGCTAATGAAAGAAAAATGCACACTGAGTTGAATGAAAACAATCAAGGAATCTGATTTTCTGATTGAACACAGATAGTTTGCTCTGCCAAAAAAACTCACTTCTTTTGAATATTTTAGACTTCATTAATTAATCCAGAGAATACTTGGTGTAGTAGGTGGAGATATGTGAGGCTGTTTATGTTTAGCAGGAACACAAAATGCTTTGTAAAACAAAGACTTGAAAGAACTGTATGCAGTTTAATAGCTCACATACAACTTGATGGTAAAATATGCAAAATCCAATACTATATGTCTTTTTTTCCCCTGATAAAATATGAAGAATTTAAGATACTTTTTTTCAACCACAAGGTTCTTGCCATGACCCAGTCAAATATTATCATCCTAGAATGTATTAGTCTGCATACCAAACCAGGAGGCATCCCATTCTGCACAAGTAGTCCTGCTACACACACACAACAGGAGAGCAAGGCTGGGCTAAGAGCTTGGATAAGAAGAAGTGGCTCTCATATGCTTCCAAGATATTTCTTATAATTGGCTTCTGAAAGTTCATCTGCTAATTCCAGGAAGGTTGTAACTTTTAGTAACACAGAAAGAGGCACTTCATGGCAACACTCCTCAGTTCAGGAGTGCCAACAAGCCAGCTTATCAAAATGCTGATAAAGAAGCAACAGAAA
Organism: Antrostomus carolinensis; assembly: GCF_000700745.2. NCBI lineage: Eukaryota > Metazoa > Chordata > Aves > Caprimulgiformes > Caprimulgidae > Antrostomus > Antrostomus carolinensis. Next base: position 4,910 of record NW_010327345.1, on the reverse strand, counting down.
AGAAGTTTGGGAACTTCTGCTGAAAGGCTGTTCAGCACCCTGGTGAATGGAGTGAGCAGAAGGCAGGAAACTGCAGTTAGTGAGGCTGCTGCCTAGGTCGTGTCTGCCCCCCGCTCTGCCCCTAACCATTCAACCTCTCTTCCACTGTGGCTGGCACTAAACCTTTGTTTGGAAGCTTCTCCCTGTTGATTCCCACAGAATACTAATGTCTGTCTTTTTCCTTGTTTTTATTAATTTGGTGGGACAAAATCATGGCCTTCCATCAGAAAGGGAGATCTTCGCCAGGGACACTACTGGAGGTGGGAATTTGTCCCTGATATTCAGTTCTTATCTTTCTTTTTTTACACAGCAGCCACTTAATTGCACTGTATTGGCATCACAAGTGACTATTTCCAGTCCATTTTTTTTTTATCTTTGTCTATGTCTTTTTGCATCTTTGCCTCGGCTTTCTTTGCCTAAAACTTTCAGCAAGCAGAAGTGCTTTTCAATTTAAAAAGCTATTTAAGCCATGAGAATTTTCTCTGCCTTCTGCTTCTGTACATCCCATGGACTTCTCTTCCCACATCCTCTACACCTTTGTATTTGCCTTTCTGTGCTTCTGTTGCTCAGCCTGTGTACTAATGTGATCTCACCTCTGCTACAGTTCTTAGTCATTTCCTCCTGCCCCTTGCAATCCATTTCCCTTCATTCCCAAGCTGCCAGCTCTCTATATCCCTGCATATGCAGTAGACCCCTATTGCCATTTCCACATATACAGTGGGAGGTTACAAATATATATATATATATATAGATCCAATCAATCAGCTCTTGAGTAGCTGTTCAGCTGCAGAGGTCCCAGTCTCTCATTATTACAATGGGCATGTGGAATAGAAACCTATTGACATGGGAGAATATGAAGGTCTGGATTGGCATGAGCAAACTAGTCAAAGGTGACACTGTGCATGCTCTGTATGTCCCCAAATGTCCTCTAATGTCTATTCTAAATTCCTACTCATTTGGAGACCAAGGATATTGCTCTCCATATACAATTTGCTTGGAAAATATCCTTTGTAGTCTTGGTGGTTTGGTGAATATTGCTCAGTTACCCTAAATTATTTCCTTAGTTACATTTTTAAGATGCCCAGAGTGTCTTGAGTATGAGGCAGGTTCCCAGGAATTAAAGATTAACACCACCAGGGTTTCCCTGGTGATTTCAGAACATGAAAGGGCAAATTGCTGGTATACAGGAGGCGAACTCCTGTTATAGCAATGTGTTCACAGCTGTTATGAAGGGAGGCAAATCCTTGTAAACTGAGGTCAATAAACCAGACAGTAAATCAAGTTTATGAAAGTCATGACTGGTGGGATTACATTAAAATGTTATCTGGGAAATGTATGACAGTCATGGATGAAATAACTTTTGTTTTAGGAAGGCGGGTGGGAACAGATTGATTTAATCTGTTGAGAAGCAGGGAAGAAACACTGAATACTGATACTTTGAGAACTGTCTGTGGACTAAATGATGGTGACAGAGGCAAAACAATGTGCAGAGGCAACACAAACAAGGCTCTGTTTAAAAGTTCTTACGTGACATAAGTGGAAAAGAAGTTTTGCAAAGAGGCTTGTTATTCTGGAAAATCCCACTCTCTTATCCTGTGTTTTATACTTTCTAGAGCTCATAGTGTATTTTGTTTGCCAAATGTACCTACCTGTTGCCTAGGGAGAAGCAGTATTTTTTTTTTTTCAATAGAGGGAACAGGTGCTAATAAGAAAGGATTCTGACTGTGATGGCAGGAACTTAAATTTGTTGAATCTTTGTACCAACTTTCACATATGGCTTTCAGAATTAGCTCCAGTGAGCTAATATACTCGTTTGGAACCTAAATTTCAGTTAGTTCAATTTACAATAATTAATGGTTAGGAAGATAAATAATAAAGTTAGTAAGACAAATTATTCTCTTTATAAATACTCTAAAGAGGCCTGAAATATGGTAACTGAATGTGGTAATTTACTTGAAAAGTAAATGGGCAGCTGGCTGGTTTACCCGAAACAAATGATCCTTCTCCAGTACTTGCTAACTTCCTCTGAAAGCTGTAAATGTTGCTGTTTTGAGATATTCTGAATACAAAGAACAAAGTGTTAAATGGCTGTGTTCCAAGCACACATGGTAATGGCTTTGTTATGACCTAACTACACACTATGTAAGGCAGTGTTTTTACGGAGTAGTAATGACTTTTATTAGACCAATATAATTGGAAAACCAGGCAAGTTTTCTTCAAGTCTAGAATAAAAGCAGTTGCCCTCAAAGCTAAACACAGGCTGAGAACAATTGCTGTGAATTTCATTTTCAAACCTCTGTAAAATTTTCTGTTTGGAGTTGCCTTAAGATTTGCAAGTCCCTAATAGAAAATTAATTTAAGCTCCAAATTTGAGTGTCTGCCTGCTTTTTCTGCATGCAACAGTTTTGCTGCCTGGCAGCTGTTTTCATCTGCAGGCATTAATAGTACGTGTGATATGCTGTTTTATAAAGACCACTTATTGTAGAGCACTTAAGGTATAAAACATACTCAGCTGAAACGAGAGTACTGTGGTTCCAACCCCAAAGAACTCAGGCATCTTTAAAACTTACTCCTTACAGCCTATGGCCATCAGTAAACTGTCTTTGTTAGCTGAGTTTGAGTTCAGGCTTGTTCCCCAAGCTGAGTGCTATGGAAAACTACAGAAATCTACAGAAACAAGACCAAACTGGAAGGAGCACAAATTAGAAAAGGAGGGATGAGCCAATGAGCTCTCTAACCTTTTTCTTCCCTGGAGGGTGCCTGCAGTGCACTACCTTGGAGAGTTCACTGTGTAAATACAGACATTTCAAAGACGTTATGTGTTGCCCTCGGTTGCTGGAAACCCCTTCTAAAGCAAGTCATCCATTCTAAAAGCATTAACACTGGCAGATCCAGTCCAAGTTCTTTGATCACATAGGGACAGCCCAAAATATTACTCTTGAGCACCATCAGTTCTATCCTGCGGTTCAAGGGAACAGCAAAGCACTATCATTTGAATTACACATTTGGTCCCCAGTCTGCATAAAGCTCTTGGAAAAGTCTCTCAAACTTCATATTCCTAAAAGTAATAGATGAAATACAGAGAAACGTGAAGGACAGGGGAAAGAAAAGAACTCTACCAAATGAGAAAAGACATATTAGACTTTGTTTCTCCTGAGAATGCTGTCTGCCAGGTTGGTACAAAACACTGGTGTTCAACCATAGATGTGCTGATTTAGAGTTCAGGCTGTACAACAGCACTTTGCTAACAGATGTTTCTGAATGTGAAAGGGCACTATTGTCTGTAGGACTTGCATGCTCCAATGGTATCTAGCCATTAAAATCACATTACAGAATCAGGTAGAACCAAATCTCATGTAGCAATATCTGTAGGATCCAGAAGTGAGGCAAGAGCCATCTATAATCATCCAGCTGGTCCTAAGTGCTAGATTATATTACATCAAGGTTTTTTGTAGATGCTCCAAGCACAACAAAGAAACAATAAAAACAAAGGAGAAAGGAGGCAGTAGAACTTAAGAAACTGTATTCAGCAATGTCTGCTCTTTACCACAGTCACTAATACATACACACGCTCACTCATCTTCCCTGTCTCTCATGAGTCAAAGACTAAATCAGATTCAGCCAGAAGGTGGCCTAATTAGATTGCTTTTATATTCAAGGTAGCACCACCTGGAGTCATTAACACTATAAATTATAGGAGCTCTCTCATGACAGAGCACTACAGTGCTTGATGAATAGGAGGAGGCAGAGCTGAGCGTCTTCAGAAATCAAGACAGAAGGAATCAGAAGAGCATGAGAAACTTCTGGGGCTGCATCTGAGTGGGTTTTATGAAACAACATTATACACTAAGAATAAGAGGGTAGCTTAGACAACAGAAAATAACAGCATAGATAGTGTTTATGGACTCAGCAAGACGTTTTAGGCTCCAAATGTGCCTTCATTTTCAAAACAGAGGGGGGGAAAAAGAAAAGATTTCTCAGATATATGGTATTTTTAATACCAAACACTGCTATATGGATATCAAAATGCCTGGATCACATGTAGTTCCTGGCTCCTCATTCCTCTGAGAAAGTTCCAGTATGACAAAGAAGCAGAGGAGACAGAGACGGAGTCTTTGACTTTATTGCTACTCTTCAGAGGGATGGAAGCACTAAGATGTTACACAGCAAACCTCTCAGTAGGGACTGGTGATACGGCATGGCCAATTTACCCACTTTTGCATGGTCCAATTTAAAAAGACCCTGGCATTTAACATTACGTGAAAGTAAGGCCTTATTTTGATGCATCTACAGATGCATCCGGAAATCAAGCTGCTGTTCAAAAAAGATACTTGCCAGGAGCTTTATTCACAAAGAGTTCATGCAAAGCACAACTGTCAGAAGTCTGACACCTGGAAGGGTACAATGGCAGCAAATAGATGTGTGGGTCAGCTACTCCATATATGAAGCAGGTATGAACTAGAAAATTGAGGTAGGTATAGGACAGCATCTGGAAGGAAGAGAGGCACAAACGCAGGAGTATGTCTGAAAATGGAGTAGAAAATACTTATCCAAATTCTTTTAAGTGGTATTTTTTTATTAAAAAGCCAACACAGCTAAAGATCACAGAACTTAAATTCCACATACAGGATATTATTTGCATAACTCAAGTTTCCAAATGATGGAAGTATGGGGTCTTTTTTAAGATGCACAAGAGCTGTGTGACCCTGCCACAGGTTCCATCATGTGTCCATCACCCCAGGCAAGAACAGAGTTCTGGTTTTTGCAGTGTGGGAGTTGATTTGGATGCCTGGAAAAAAAGATTATATAATGCCTGGGAAAACACTTTCAACAGGAAGTTAACTTCTGTGTTGGGTTTGTGTGTGTGTGGG
>NW_010327344.1:0-6150 GCF_000700745.2 Antrostomus carolinensis | reverse complement strand
GTCTTCACTGAAAGGTTCTCAGGCACTGGAACAGGCAAAAGACAGCTAGATGGGGCGCTCAGAGATATGGTTTAGTAGTGGACAGATATTGTTGGACTCGATGATCTCAGAGGTCTTTCCAACCAAACCATTCTATGATTCTGTGAAATCTCGGTAATTGCGGGCATAACGTGTGAGATGGAGAGCTTCTGCACAGCTTTGCTGAGATAGGGTAAGGTAGGAGCCAGAGATAGTTGCATTTGTGTAAATCCAGACTGAGCATCCCTGGATGTGCAATGGTGCAGCCGAGATCAGCCTGAAGCTTGGGTGAAATCTTTGTTCAGAACAAATGAATAAGAGCAAAATGTCTTTTTTTGCACGTTGTCAGAAAAATCACTTTGTTTTTGGAAGAGGTTTTATGGAACAGAAAAGTGAGAATTATCAGGAGCAGCCTTTCAGGATATTGGGTGCTAAAGTTGGTACAGTTATTTTTTCAGTGTCCCAGGATACTGTGAATTAATTGAAGCCATTTTGGTCCCAGTTCTGCCTTTCTGAACAGTGCTCAGAAATTTACAATAAAGAACCATCAGCTCAGGATGGTTTGCCAGGTCGTCATTACTGAAGAAATAAAAGTGTTTTCTGCAGAGTATTTCCTGCTGCTTTTAGGGCAGTGTAGAACTTTATTTTTCCTCAATGCTATTTATGCTCTGCCTGTATCTTAGAAATAGACTGGAATATTTTCTGATTTCAACTTCTCATTACCATGAAATGATTATCTATAGATTGTCTATTATGGAGGGGGAACCAGGGAAGAGAATACAATAGAACTTGCTTTTTATTTTGATTATACAGTCTTTGAAAATCAAAGAGCACTTTGTCATAGAAGAATGAAGTGTGTACTGAAGTAACATTACTTAAAATGCAAAAATATTTCATTCAAAGCAGACTAGTTCTTTTCCTTAGGTAGACTTAGTTGTGCTTATCTCCATGGGAACACTCCTATTAAAGCCAGTGACAGATTTTTAAAGGTTCAGGAGAGAAGACTGCAGAAATTTTATTTTTCATCTCCAGTTGTTCCTCTCGAGACATAAAAAAATAAAATGCAGTATTAATTTAAAGTACAGTATGAATAATACTGCTATTCTCAGCAACCCAAGACAACTAGTTCTACAGATTAGCTAAGAAAAAGGAACACATTTCCTATCTATTTTTTGCACATATCACCTAAAATTCACCTTATTCTCTGCAATGAGCAGTACTACTGCCAGCTTGGATGAACCAGAGCACCAGAGTATTTAGAGAAAAAAAAAAAAACAACAGAAAAAAACAACCCCCAAAAACCCCACAAATAGCATCAACTCAGGTGCAAAAAGTTGCCTCTAGCAACACGATGTTCTTCACACTTTGTACAAAGATTGATCTGACTGAGTCTGGCAGATGTGAAGTTGCAGTAACACAACACTGTTAAATGAGAAAATGGCAGCAAGACACGGTACTGCTACTTGCAAGATGCCATAATTGACGACGACTATTTGGGTTCTTTAATATCATCCCTGTACCACTGCTTCCACCTCCTTTGAAGGTCCCTGAAGTAGCATGAGTCTAAGGGGCTTTTTGTGTTTTGTTTTGCCAGTCTTTCAACATTACTATGTGCTTAAACAGACTGGATCATTGAGCCAATGCTTTCCTCGGGATCCTGTGGACTTGAAACCAGAACCGAAATAAAATCAAGCTGTTGTGCTGCCTAAATGTGGTGATGACATTCTGTTCCAGATGTTCATGACAATGACCTCATCTAAACCCTCAGTTCCCTATATTCAGTCATTTTGAGTCGACTTCTGGAAAAAAAAAAAGAACAAGTGGCCTCATAATGATTTTGATGGAAGCAGCTGCCCACTTGCAGTTAATGCTGCTCTCAAAGCGTGAATGGAATGGGAAGCCCATTAATTTGATGTGATCCATTTCAGGCTCCTTGTATTAAACTGCCTGTAATCAGGAAACATACTTATCAATAAGACTGATGGTTTCCTGAGACAGCAGCAGGGAGGCAAGTTCCCTTCTTTCAGGTGAACTTTAAATAGGCATAAATTATTGAGAAAGAAAACTATGTGAGTAAGAACAAATACCGAAGGAAAAACCAACGTGTTTGGGAACCTGCTGCATCTGGACTGAAGAAGCGAGGGATTAGCCTGGTTTCTTGGCCTGTGATGGCATTCTGCTCCCTAAATCCCACAAAGCAAACCAGTCAGAAGTTACAGTATCCCTAAAAGTCTTTACTAATACACCAAATGATTTTTTCTTTCTTTTTTTTTTCTCTTTAAGAAAGCATGCAGCAAGTGCAGAATCTTTTTATATCCCAGTTTGCCTCACCTTCAGTTCAAAATGTTGGGTTCTACCATCACTAAAATCTCGATACTTACAACAGCAAAACAGAAGCGCTGCCAACAAATGCACTTAATGGCAGAACACACTTAACAGAAGGCAGCCTGTCAAATGGCTTTGCTGCTCTTTTAAAATTATTATTACTATTGTTATGAGAAAGCATTCAGTGAAAATTGGAAATGACCAGACTCTCTGCCCTTCCCAGCACTTCTCCATGAGCAACTGCCCTTCCTTTCCTCCCACTTCAGTCACCATCATGTGCAAAGACAAGAGCACTGGTGGAACCCCCTTGCTCAGCTCGTGCAGTAGCAGTGAGCTGAAGCAGACAGAGCTCCCTGAAGCAGAGTTCCAGCACCCACCACCCTACCACAAGAGCAGAGATTTTGTTTTCTTTGAGAAACGCTCTACGTACTTCCCACCACAGCTAACATCACCCCGATGGTGACTTAGCTGGTGTTGCTTTTAATATTGATTATATAAGCTCAGTGCTCAGGCTTACATGATGCAATGTCATCAAAACCAGCCCCCACTGACAGACTATTTTTGGCTCCCAGTATGGATGACAGCTGTAGATTTACACAGCTTTTGGGAAGAAGGAATTTTTTAGAATATTGCCAAATAGAAACAGAGCTGGAAACGTGACAGTTTCCTAAAAAATAATTCCAGGAAGGAAAGTCGATGATAACAACAAGATATAAACCAGTCGCCTTGCTTTTAGGCGTGTTTAACTCTTTCTTATATTTTACCTCTGAAACTCATTACTAGGAGCTTTATCTGATTTCAATTTAATTATATTTTGCATTCTGAATCCTCAGAAAACTTCTCCCTTACTCCACATGAGTCACCTTCTCTCTCAGAAATTTCATCTAATATCCTTCATGAGTAGAATATATTTAGATCCTCTATCTAGGTTTCCTAGTTGTTCAGACTCTCCCTTTTGCCTACTAATGTAAAAACAATTAAAACATAAAGCAAATAAAAGATTGCAACTTGATGCTTTTTTCTCTTTTTCTAGAATTATCTGTCTGAATGTGACAAAGTAGATATTTACATCTTCACTTTTTCTTTTTTTTTTTTAGCATGAGGGTCTTCATTGTTAATGAGCTATGTTTCCAATTTCTGTCCATACTCTTTATATTTCTTCATCTTTCTCAATTCCAAAATGATCTGTGGGTGGATTTTCCTGAAGTCATAAAGCAGTGACACAGCTATTTCCTGTTGCCATCAAAATTCTGTAACAGAATTTCTCCCTCTATTAGTTACTAAGTTACTTGGAGTACAGCCAAAAACAAACAAAAAAAGGACCTAAGTTGACTGGATCTGAAAAAACTTTTCAGTAGCCATATGGGCTTCTTGCCTTCAGTTCTGTGAGTCTACAGTGATTCTAGAAAATATATGTGAGAACCCGTTGGCTTACATTTTTTTCTCACAAAAAAAAACCCGAAGAGGATTTTTAAAACAGAACAGTGCCAGAAAAGGGGGCTGTATTTTTCCACTGAAATATACCACAGGAAAAAGGAACTGGTAAGATGGATCATTTATTTCATTTTCGCCAGATCACATTTATTTTTAGTATATGTAATTGGCACAGATGAGCAACCTTCAGCTACACTTCCAAGCTTACATACATTTTTTTGTATGTATGCTGAATGTCACTTTTCAGCTAGGTAGTATTTTTGTAACTGCAAACCTTGCTGTGAAAACTCAGCATTATTTACAAAACACAATACTTGTAAGTCTTCACAATAGTTTTTTAAATCTTTCAACTAATTCTGGAATACCTACAGTATCACTCATAAATAATCCTGCACGTGCTGGTCTGATTCAGTAAATCTTCCCCAGTAGTTAAAGCAGGCTGCAATATCATCTGTCACCCATCTGTCGTTTTCCCAGCACAGGAGCTGATTCTTCCTTGTGACTGGTGTAAGTCAGGAATAGCTCTTGAAATCTCTGAATTCTACTAATGTAAAACAGACCAAGGAGACTGGAAATATTAGAGTGATTGGTAGGCAGAAAATGGCTATTTCTTCATCCAGCTGCAGTTTCCTTTATAATCTCTTCCTTGCTGAAGGAGCTGGTGATAATCACCATCTGCAGGAACAGATAAGAAGGGAAAGATAGATATTGTAATGGGATCTTGAAAACTCTGTTCTCTAGCCATTACTCTGATCAACTGCCCAGAAATGAGTCTCCAAAGTGGTAACAAGTGGAAAACATTAAACTCGCCTTTTAAATATAGCAACAGCACCAGAAATAAAATTGGAATTGTTAAAATGCTAAGGATCCTGCAAATTGAGGTATCTATGATATTAAATAGGTTGAGGTCAGGTGAAACAACTGTAACAAGGAGGAACATCAAGAGAGAACAATGAAAACTTCCAGATATGCTGTGAAATATTTTTTCAAGTGGATGTTTGCAGAGGAAGTACAAAGAGATAGAAGTCATTTAGGAAAAAAACCAAAACAAAACTATTTTAGTCCACTGTGGTTTTCCTTTGTTTTAAAATCACAGGATCTTTTATCAAATTGCATTTTTTTAGAATTAACAGGTCCCAGTGCACCTGTACCTTCTTGATCCAGGTAGTAGGTCCAAATGCACAGCACAGTATTATTACAACCTGAATAGCTCTCAGATATAACAGGTATTTGGTATCAAAGAGATATCTATCAGACACGCCTGAGGGGCAAGGGCTCCTAGAAACAAGTATTTCTATAATAATCTGCTGGACTTCTTTGTCACGTTGGGAGCAATACTGTCTGCTACACAACACTCCATCTAGCTGTGTCTGGTTATGCTCCTGACCCTCTGAAACGGGCAGCTCCATGTACACAGCACTGGTCAGGTGGTGATCAAGAATATTCAGGTCTTTCAACGATGACTGACATGTCACGTCTGACCATGGAGGACCCTGGCAACTACAGCTACCATGGTGCAAACCCCGATCTAGCTCCAGCTCCTGGAGCCAGGGGGTTTCCCAGCTCTGACAGAACCAGCACTCAGCTGCCTCTTTTTCTGGTGTGATGATTTTCAGAAAGCACACAGCACTCCATCTACTTGCCAGGGGAGACAAGCAAATGAGAGGCATCCTTCCCAGTTCAGTTTTGCATCAGGACCTGACTGGCTGCATTCCTAGAGACATAAACTCCCATCTCAAGCTACTCAGCATCTTGCCTTAAGGTGCAGCCTCCAGAGAGAAGAGCTCTCAGAATAAGTTGTAATGCAAAAAAAAAAAAAAGCGCTGCAGAATGTTTGAGTGCCTTACACTGAGCTCCCTTCTCCTTCAAGGGAGTGTGGTCAGCAGCTCCTAACACACAGAGCTCTATTTGCCCAGGCTAGCTGCTGCTGCTTTGGAATAAAGCCCTGTTACCAGGTGGGTTTTGAAAGGTGCAGAAAGCCACAGCTTCCAGCCGCCACGTCCTGCTGTGAGGCCTTGCTTACTGTGTGCCAGCCCCCTGCCTCTTGCCAGGGGCTCCACAGGGCCCAGCCCGGCCGCAGAGCAGGATCATGGCCAAGGCACGGGCAGGGACAGCTCTACTCCATGTAATAGGTAGTAAACTGTTTGTTCATCAAACTTAGTTAACAACGGTGGGGAGTGTAATAGACGGGCGGCCTCCGGGTCACCCCCGTCCTTCGAGGGAAGCCATGGCCTGGTGCGGGCCTGGGTGGCTCAGGCGGCTGCCCGGCCTCCAGAGCACAGCGGTCCTGCCTGACCGGGGAGGAGGGGACTTGGGCCCGGTGTTGGGATGGCAAAGGCTGGGACAGGGACACGGACACGGACACGCTCCTCC
>NW_010327343.1:29526-29734 GCF_000700745.2 Antrostomus carolinensis | reverse complement strand
GCGGGCGGGTGGGAAGGCCGCTTGGTTGTCTTCCGGGGACCGGGCTGCCCCAGCTCAGCGCCATTGCGGCCGCTGCAGCCTCGCTGTGCGCCGCTGCTCGTGGGCCTCTGTGATCCCGGCGACGTGCAATGGCGCCGCGTCCTAAAATAAACATGACCGTGTGGGGCGCGGCCTCGGTCCGGCCCGGCCGAGCTGGTGACCCCGGCAG
>NW_010327343.1:18341-29510 GCF_000700745.2 Antrostomus carolinensis | reverse complement strand
GGCGGTGTGAGTGTTTTCAAGCCAGCCCGCTTGGATAGCTCGTTAAATGAAGTGGTTGTTATCTCTGTATCATTTGGTTCTCCCTTCTCGGGAAAACAATCTTGCCCCGGCAGCATTTACAGCGTGACAGCTATTTACATACGGACGGTACTAACGCTCCAGAATTTGCCAGTCTGTTACAATAAATGTCTAAGGATGGTAGAAAGAGATTTCATTTTGCTAACTTAGGGGAAAGAGGAAAGCTTTCAGGAGATCAAGTGCCTATTTGCGGCTAAAGAACTAATGACAGAGAGGAATACGAGCTGTGATCTAGAGTATTTTTCTCCAATAAGAAGCAAATGCGCTATTTCTGCATTGTGGCTGTTTGGGTAGTCTGTTGCTAGTTAGTCAAGTCATACAGAAATCAGTTTTGCAGGATCAATGTATACTTTCAAGATGAATTATTAAGAAGCTCCAAGATTTTACAGGAATACACACAGATTGTCCTGAAGTTATTGCTAATACCTATGACTTGAGTGTACTTGTTCAATTGGCTGTGTGTTTGACAGTATGTAAAACTGCCCTAAAGGTAGGATTTGACACACTGAATTAGTCTGCTTGGGCTGGCTCTGCATGCTGCAGGATGTTCTACTGTGTATTACTGCTTTCTAGAAATAGCATCTTTCTAAATGAGACTGACAGTAGGGAGTGAATCTGAAAGGAGATGAAGTTGAAGCAGGATGAGGGGATGGTTTTCTTTCATGTTGGCAGTGAAACATGGATCTCGTTTTATGAAGAGCTCCCAGGTGCTACATGCATTTCTGAATGGAAAGTCCTGACACAGGAAAAAATCCCTGTCTCATAGAGTGGATGACCTGCAAAATGCCTTCTCAGACCACAGATGCTTTCACAGGCTTCTGTCAGACCAGCGTGAGTTAGTGTGTATTTTACATGATGTAGTTAAAGTTACTTTAACCTAACCTTCAAATGGAAAATTAGCCATTCATCTCAACCTGAATTTAGGACATTAAAAAAAGCCTTAAGCCTAGTTTGTTCCATTTGCTAAATTCTGTGGTCTGCTCCCCCATCACACATGTGCTTACACTTTTCTCCCCCACAAAACTGTGAAATACCCAGAAAATCTATTGCTCAGGTTTTGCAGGGGCACTGGACGAGTCATTGTAAGTCACAGGAAACTCTTAATGAAGCACGATGCCTGGAAACTAAATACCAGGCATGAGGTCAAAGCTCATGCAAGCCCTTCTTATAAATGCTAACCTAGGTAGGAGTCCGTAGTCTGGGTATGACTGAGGGTGTGCAAATTGAAAACAGCTCTGCCACCCACCTTGAACCCTTCTCTCTAGCAGACTGAAGTAATGTCAAGTCTTGATTAGGCCAAGCTGCTTTCTGTTCTGGTGCTAATGTATTGTCCCTCCCATTGTACAAATGTCTTAATCCTTTAATATCATAATGCATTCTTTGTAAAAAGCTCTTTAGTTAAATGAGGTTGCTCTGACTATTAATTAAAGCTAGTGAATCGTTTTGAGGTGGCTTAAATAAAAGATAATGCAAAAATGCAAATTACTCACTGATGAACTTTACTATTAGAAAGGATTTGTACTAGGGGATTTGCCTTCTAACCATATTGTTTCTTTCTATCCCCCTCAGCCCTTCCCTTCACCACCATCTCACCTAATAGCAACCACTCAAGATAATGGCCTCGAAAAGGGCATTGGTGATTCTAGCAAAAGGAGCAGAGGAAATGGAAACTGTAATCCCCACTGATGTTATGAGAAGAGCTGGGGTGAGTATGCAGACAGTGATAAATCTTTTTGTGAGTGCTTGGACAAGGGAAAATCTTTGCCTCAAGTTGGTGTGCGTTGCTAGGAGTTCAAGGTGTAGTCTGTTGTATGAGGTGACAATTTACCTGTGCCTTCTTACTGGCTAGCAAATAAGCCCCAAGTAGGCATACATGACAAATTACATCTGTGCTAAATATAAACTTTTAAAATACAAGCCTAACGTAGACCAGAGCAAGTGTTTCAAGTAAATCTTACCCTGTCAGAAAACATGACTACTCCCATGCATAGTAACAGGAAATGCTTTTTTTGTAGGGGTCTGAACAGCTCAGTTCGTTACGTGGCTTCTGACGTTACGTAGCTTTTCTTGAGCTCCTTTTAAAGTTCTGTTATTAACTAGAATTCTGTCTGGTGGGATTCCTCACGCTGCTTTTACTTCTACAACTGTAGTGGTACACAGTTTTATCATCTGATTAGGTATGAAAATAAGATTTTACATGAATGCACTAACTTCATGTATATAGAAATGACTAAAATAAAACTTACTTTCTCCCACCACCTTTGTCATTCCGTTAATGTGCTCCCCATTTTGGCTGCCGTAAGAAGCACAAACTTGTCTGCTTATTTAGTGACTGTGAGCTGTGCCATGAACATTTATGATATTATGACCAGGCATCTAAAAGTCAAGGGAGAAAACTTGTAAGCGTGTTTGAGAATGGCTTGAGCCTGCAGAGAAACTTTAATTCGTTATCTGATCTACTTAGTCCGACTCTCTTGGGTTGAATTGTTTTGTTTTGTTTAAAACCTGTGTAATCAGATATTCTCTAAACGTCTTGCTTGGAAAGCCAAGCTATTACAGGTATTTTTTAATCTCTAGGTGAATACCACTGCTTACCTTCTGCATTTGGACTTAATCATGGTTTGGGGAAGCTTAAGTGTTGCCCCGTTCTTGACAGCTTTCAGTAGTGCTTTGCTCATTCTGTGTATTACTTAAGAACTTAGATATAAGAAAAATGCATGCCCTCAATTCTTGAATTGTAACGATACCTGTATTCTTCTGTTAGATCAAGGTGACTGTTGCAGGCCTAACGGGAAAAGAACCAGTACAGTGCAGTCGAGATGTCTTCATTTGTCCTGATGCCAGTCTTGAAGATGCCAGAAAAGAGGTTGGTCATCACCCTGGTCTGATACCATGGGCAACATAGCTTTTGTCACAGTTTCAGAGGTGAATTTGGGAAGCTTATGCATTATCTTTAGAAATACATTGGATGTTATATTAGCTCCACGTAGTAGTGAATCGCAGGACTGCACATTCTGCTGTGCTCCCCTTCAAGTGTTGTCCTGCTTCATAGCATGCTAGGATCAGACAGATTTCTCAGTTCTGCACAGGTATCTGTTTTTGTAAAGCATCAAACATAGAATTAGTGTGTTAGTTGACCCAACAAAATAGTGATTTGGATCAACTGAAAAGTTCTGATGGGAAGCTAACCAATGCTAGAGTTAGACCTGTACAGTAAGATTGGAGCAAAACTGCTTGTCCTTACAATGCAGGAGCTGCAGTTGCTTGCTGAAGCTCTTAAATGCATTAGGTTTAAAAGTCAGTTCTGCAGCCAACTTTATCAATAACGGGCTCTTCCTGGAATAGGAAACGGTATTTTGTTCCGTAATTGGAGCTGGTTCTCTGATTGTAACGTGTTCTTCAGTGGAAGAAAAGGTAGATCCTTTTGTTTCTCACTGGACTCAGCTGTAGTGGCCTTAAAACAGTATAATGTGTGTAACCGGCCTCTGTTCAACGGAAAAAAAATTATTTTTTGTTTGTTTAGGGGCCTTATGATGTTGTGGTCCTGCCTGGGGGTAACCTTGGAGCTCAGAACTTGTCAGAGGTAAAGTTCTGGTATCTTAACATCCTAATTCATGAACATTCATGAACATCCTAATGAGTAGTGAGTGGTCTACACTTGCTTAGTAATCCTGCAAATTCAGTTTAGCATCTGAAAGTACTGATTCATTCAGAAAAGAATACTAATTGTTAATTGTTTTAAGTCTGCATGTGAATATATAAGTGGGACAACTGGGTAAATTCTTGGACTTGAGTACCTAGCAGAATAAGCAGAATAAAAATGGAAGGATGCTCTGTATTGTGGGAAGGTCTCTGTTCATAATCGTATGAAGATGAAACAGTTGCAAATGAAGTTTTACTTCCATAAAATATAAAAAAGGATGAACTCACAGGACTCTCTCTCTTTGCTCAAGAATTCTGTCTCTGATGCAAAACTGTTGTAGTGGTGGTATAAATACCTTGTGGAAGGCTGGCGGACAAACAGGTTGATCTATCAGATAGGATTTAGATGGTCTCACACAGTTTGTAAGCCCTGGAATATGAGACAAATATCCTGTATGAATCTTCTTCAGCATGACAGAGACTGCATTAATACTTTCCTTTTTGTCTTTTGAAGTTTTTGAGCAACAACTTTCTATGGCCATGGAAAAGCATTAACCTGCTTTTATGTAGGCCGTTTTTGAGCAACAACTTTCTATGGCCATGGATTAACCCGCTTTTATGTAGGCTAAGTACTTCCTTGCAATTGCTTCTGATTTCCTTGCTCTTTCATTGTGGGGCAAGTATTTACTGGTTTCAGTTTTCCTCATTCTTAGTGTCTTTATTGCCCTTTGTCCTGAGGCAGGATGGAGAGTTGTCAGCTGTTTTTCTTTGTAAAATTTTTGCAGTGGAAAGTATTTCAACCGTGCTTCAAATAATCAACCCCAAACAATGACTTGTGATGTGGTTTCTTCATACAGTCTCCTGCTGTGAAAGATATTTTGAAGGACCAGGAAAGCAGAAAAGGACTGATTGCTGCTATATGTGCAGGTGGGTTAACAAGACTAAAGCATTTGCATATTTTTGAAGGGGCATGCAGTCAGTTTCCTGTCTTAGAAGTCTGTATGTCTGTGATTTAGTAGCAGGGATTTGTATTATATGTGCACCCATCAGCATCTGAATTTGTTTGTAAATTTAGAGGAATCTCTAAAGTATTGTGAACACTTAGCCTGCAAGTTCTGCTTGGTACCCAGTTCTTTCCAATCATTTGTGTTTTAAAATCAAAAGTGAAAGGTAATGTGCTAGGACTTTTTTAAAAATATTTGCTTATTCTGGTGATCTTTCTGCGAGGACACAGCGCTGGCAGAACATCATTGCTATAAATTTATCTCACATCTCCTCTCCTGCCCTTTAGCTTCAGAAGGAAGGCTGTAAATATAGAATTACAGGCTCACCCTTCTTAGCAAAAGGTGGAGTTACTCTGAGAAGAGAGTTGTCTGCTTACATATTCTGCACAGCTAGGTATCCAGTTCATTCCTTTGTAAGACTTGTATGTTAAAAAAAGCCAGGGGAACAATTTCCAGGGCTTGCAACTGAACTGAGAGGCTGGCCTAGACACCCGTAGCTGAGAACGAGGAGAGTGGTGATGAGTGTGTAAAAGACAGTCTAACAGAGTATTTGTGGAGTGTATTTTCACTTTGGTTTTCTGGTGTGTTGCTGGGTTTGAGTTGTTTTTTTTTTTTCATTCTTCAGTTAGCTGATAACACATACAGAGTTGTGAACATCCTTGAACTTGGCAGTGGCAGTCTTCTGCTTCTCTGTCCGTATCTCTTGCAGAACAATTGCAAATTCATGGTTGCCCAGTAAAGGCCTTTGCTTGTAACCAGGGTGGTTAATTTATTTACTGTGCTTCTTAGAGCTGATTCCAACTGAACGCAAAGAAGATTATTTCCTGGACTATATCTGAAATGAATCAGATGTACAGAAATGAAACTCAGAGTAGGCAAATCCTGCCTTCAGTTTCTTTTGGAATTCCCATAAGGATTTTCTGTAAGATGACTTAAGACTTCTTGACACAAACTCCTTCCTTAATTCAGGCCGAGGAGGAAGTATGAAAAGAAAAGAGAAAGACTGCTAAAACCAAAAACTTAGCAGTTAGCCCATGATCTGTCCAAAATACTGCTTGGCACACACACAGCTGCAACATGTAAAGGCTTGCTCAGCTGAAATGTTATCTGTTAAGTCTCTAAATTCAAGGCTTAACAAGTTCATAAAATAGTTGTACCTAGTGAATGTCCATATTGAAATGCAAACTTTTTGTTACTTAGTTTTAAGCAGTTTTAAATAAAATGTATTATCTGGAAGTGAAGTGACCATTGTTCTTGACTCCTTCAAAGGCAGCCAGTCATTGGTAGGACAGCTGTATGAACTGGGTGTTCTGTAAAACTTCTCTTTTCTTCATTTATTTCTCTGCACAGAGCATAGAATGGGAGAGATTATGCAGCTTTGTTATTTTTGAGGCTTTTGGCTTCAGAGATAGAGCTGGCATCAATTTTATAAAAAATAGTCTGTCCACGGTAAGCTTTGGCCCTTTGAGGGCCTAGTGCCTGAAAGTGTATTTTTAAAAATGTTTGTAGCAGAAAACAGTTCCTCACTGATGTAACTTTGTGTTCTTACAGGTCCTACTGCCCTTCTGGCACATGGAATAGGGTTTGGAAGTAAAGTCACAACACATCCTTTGGCTAAAGATAAAATGATGAATGGAGGTATGTAATGACTTTTCTAAGTTTCTCTCTAAACCCTTCTCAGAATTTTTTCTTTAAGCTGAACCTTGGATTTAAAGAAAGGAAAATAGCTTTTGTATCTGTGATTTTCCTTAATGCTTTCCTGAATGTAATCAAAATTCAACTGAATATGCTAAGACTGTATTTCTAAGTCTGTTTAACCTGAAAATACAGGGCTGTATTAACATTCTCATCCTTGGGGAAAGTATGCTGCTGCTGTCTAGGAGTGCTAGGAGCACTTTTTCCCTTAGCCCCCTGAGGCTGAGTCACCACTAGCCCCTTTGATTCTTCGCCTCAATGGTGCCAGCAGCAAACCCCAGCAGCACCTTGCCTGCTCTCCCATGAGTAGTGCTTTCGTGCTATGAGCAGCTGATGGGTCCACACATCTTTCTCATACCTAAACGAAATGGTGGTGAAGCACTATTAAGAAGTCATTCTGTGAACACTAATGAGTCTGAAGGTGAGCAGGAGGTGGCAGGGTTCCTCCAGTTTCCTCTACATGCATTTGGAGAAAAGAAAGTTGTGAACAGCTACAGAAAAGCAGTTCGACTTCCAAAAGTAACCTCACGGGAACTGACAGGCACAGCAAGCGCTTCTTGACAAGCTCTAGACTCAGAGGTGCATTCCCATACCATGTGAATAAGCTGCCAGAGCTCCCTGCAGGCCCTTTTCCTCTGTGAGGACTGCAGGCAGCGATGAGCTGCTTGGTTCCAGAGGGGCAGGGGTACAGAGCCTGAGGCAGGCTGCCCGTGCAGGTATCTGAAGTAACTTCTGTGGAGCATGATGCTGTCAGTAGGGAGCCACCACTCCCCAGCTGCTGTAGCCTGCGGCTGCAGTGCCCTGCGGCAGGCAGGCAGGTGTAGGCTCTGTGGCAGCTGTGGGCACTGGACTGGAGGCTGACCCTCTTTCTGTTGTGTGTCCCCCCCCCAAGCACACTACTGCTACTCCGAGAGCCGTGTGGAGAAAGATGGGAACATCCTCACCAGCCGTGGCCCTGGTACCAGCTTTGAATTTGGGTTGGCCATTGTTGAAACGCTGATGGGAAAGGAAGTGGCCGAACAGGTGAAGGCACCCCTAATACTGAAAGAGTGAAATCCTGGTGTGGGACAGGGAGTAGGGCAATTTTGGATGGAGAGTCTTGTCCTCTGTAGAATAACTGTAAGATGCACTGTTGTAAATATAATTTAATTGTGGGTGAAATTAGCAACTTAACAAATCAACAGTCTTGATTTCTGGAAAAACTATCCTCTTAGTAAAAAACCTCGCCACAAAAAAGCAGCCAGTAGCTAATAATCTTAGGTCTTGCATGGCATTTTAAAATCACATGGGAAAATGTTTGCTGAGTAAATAAAAATGAAGCAACCTTGCTTGTGTGTCATTCTTTTGTGTGTTTTCTCCCAACTCAGACCTGTGAAACTCTTTTACCGCTATGACTAGCAAGGTACTATTCAAAACAACTTCTGTCTGGAATCTCACACAGTTCTTCTGAAGTATGAGCTGAAATGAGAAGATGGTCAAGCGCTGGAACAAGCTCCCTAGGGAAGTGATCATGGCCTCAAGCCTGTCAGGGTTCAAGAGCATTTGGACAATGCTCTTGGGTACATGGTTTAACTTCTAGGTTGCCCTGTGTGGAGTCAGGAGTTAGACTTGTTGACCAAGTCATCAAGTTGGGTCTCTTCCAATTCAGAACATTCTGTGATTCTCTGACATATATTATTAAGTTGTAACTTAGAATTTGTTAAAATAATATTTGGTTTCCAATTGCTAGTATTAATTCTAAGACAGCATGGAACTAAATTAGAAGTGGGACACTCCTTACCTTGTCAAGCACCCTAGAGTTCCTGTAGCAATCGGGTTGTCCGTGATACTTGATGGAATTCGTCTTATACTTTAAATGATTGCAGATCATTGAGCTATTTAGGCAGGTAATAATTGGCACCACCAGTAGCAGTGCTTGTTTCTGCTGTAAATCAGAACTTGCTACAAGCCTGGTTTAAGTGAGCATATGTCAGTTTAGTGGAGTTGCTGGACAAGTCTCTGGAGGAAGTAGTGGAGCTTCATCCCCATGAAAATGAAGAATTGGGGATTAATTTTTGTCTTTGTCACCTTTCTTTTACCAAATAACTCTTCTGTTATCTGGCTCTGTCAGCAGTCATGCTTACAAAGTGGCACCTCAGTGGACCGAGTTACCACAGCATCTGGAAACCTGGTTCTGCATACATCTGAAATGCACAGTCTGAACTTCAGAAAATGACTGCATGAGTGCCTTTATCATTGCTTATTTTAATGAGAAACAAGTTCACTCTCAGTGACTGCATTTTGGTAATGGAATACATAGGTACTTTTGCAAATTTAGAATTAAGAAATGTCTCCACATTGTTAGCATCTACTGGAAGAACTGCTTTAGCTGTATGATCTGCCTCTCATTTGTTTAGGAAATCTTTCATATGTTTCTCTAGCTTTGAAATATGCTCAAGATATGCAAAAAGTTGTAATCTGTAAGATTGGACATGTTTGCTCATTAAATCTGCACATCCAGCTGGTATTGCCATGCAAACATAAACCAAATGGTGGAAAGATTCTTTGTCCTAGAATCTGGAATAATCACTTGGTTTGTAAATGGGCATGATCCAGAATACAGGAAAAGCTGTGCATTCCTGGGTTGGAGTAGTGCTCTATAGCATTAGAAGAAAAATATTTCCATGCTTGTGTTATATTTAGGCTTCCAGAATTCCTTTAATATAAGGCATTAACAAAGCAGCCAGAAATTTGATTTTTTTTTTTTAATTTTTTTTTCCCCCTAAGACTGCGAGAGTTCAGTTTACAGAAATGAGGTTTTCAATGTATAAATGTGGGCTTTCCCATTCCTATTAAAGTAGTAATAGGAAAAACACTCAGTAAAATTAGCTTAGAGCCCATTAATGTATCTGGTTAACTTGCAGATTCTTTCAGTGTATTCAGCAAAAAGGACTTGTTTAGTGAAGTCTGGTAATATTGCACTGCGGTTTCCTCCATAAAGCTGACCCTGTTCTCAACTTCTTACATAGCAGATGTCCAGCAAACCTGAATTTACATGGGTTCTCTGTTTCTGCGAGATGTCATTAACTCAGCCTTTTAAGTTAGGGGAAGTGTATGAAGTAAGTTTAGGCTCATTTAGGAAATGGGTTTAAACTGAAAGAGGGGAGGTTTAGATTAGATATTAGGAAGAAGTTCTTCACTGTGAGGGTGGTGAGACACTGGAACAGGTTGCCCAAGGAAGTTGTAGATGCCCCCTCCCTGGAAGTGTTGAAGGCCAGGGTGGATGAGGCTTTGAGCAACCTGGTCTAGTGGAAGGTGTCCCTGCTGCTGGCGGGGGGGTTGGGACTGGATGAGCTTTAAGGTCCCTTCAAATCCAAACCATTCTGTGATTCTATGATTTTCCTGTTAGGGGAAGTGTTAAGAAGGAATTTACTGATTTGTGGAAAAAAAAAGAAAATAGCCTTCCAAATTGTGAAATGTTTCTTTCCTCTCTCCTTGTTAATTTCATACAGAGGTTCTCTGGCTGTTATGTATCTCTTTTCCTAAAATCTCCTTTATCTGGTGCTGAAAGATGAGATGAGATACTTTTCTGCTCAGTGTTTCACGACGGTAGAAACTTCGTACCCTTTTGTTCTTGGCAGCTTTAGCGCCTGTGGTAATTGGATATTTGCTGCCACAGAACTTTGCTTAAAACGAAGAGAGTGCATCCGCCCTTCTCTAGCTAGAGCATTTACCATTTTGTTCCCTGATGGTGGATCTGGGGAATTGTCCGTTTGTTTTCCTCCTGAGAAAATAATCAGCATTGGCTGTCTGCATCATCTCATCTCTCAAGAATAGTGTGGTTTTTCTCTTGGTTCTGGTTGTTGGGTAGGCTTGAATGTATAATTGAGAGTGAGCTATTTTATTGAATTGAGAAGTATTACATTACTTAGGAACAGGTAATAGATGCTAGTGCCAGCAGTGAACACTTGCAGTGCTGAAAAATATTTTACTTCAGAATGAAGGAGCTTATAAATGAAGAAGTAGCTCTAAACTAGAAGAAAACATGTAAAGAAAGCAAAATAAGTAATGTGAGAGCTGAGCAGGCCCCAGCACAGATGTGCTTCCCTGCTGCCCTCATCTGTCACCTGAGTGGCTTACTCTGCCAACGTTTCCTAGCTCTGAACTTTCATGGAGATTATGTAGTTCTTGCAGCATCGTCACGTGTCAGGAAGTTAAAAGGTTTCTGGGAAGAACAGCAAAAAGGGACAGGCTGCCTCTGCTGGAACAGTTTGTCTGGCCTTCAGCCTCTTCCCTGCCATCTCTTGAGGAACATCTGAGGAAGGGAAGTGGCTAGGAGCAGGTTGTGTGAATTGCTGTAGCGGGTGCCGCCTCAGACGCTGGCCCAGCTCCTTTAGTTAGCGTGCAGTCAGTGGGGTAGGCATCCCCAGGCAGGCCTTACCCTTCCAGAACTGCCAGACCTGGTGTACATGAATCTTCCATGTCTAAGAGCACCCACCTTTCTGCATACATGGACACTCGGCAGAGCTCTGTGTGTGCAGAGCAGGCCCAGGCACACACAGCCTAGAGGTGAGGGAATTGAATATGCATCTCCTGTATCCCGAGTACTCCAGCCTGTAGGTTACTAGATGAGAGACTAGGCAGCATTATTGGCTTGTCTTCTTCTGACTGCACCTCGGGAAACATGGCTGACATATGTGATGGGCTCCAGAAGCAAGTTCAGACTTGTAAAACATGTATTCTATCCTGGCTGAAACCAGGACACTGTCCA
>NW_010327343.1:10746-18305 GCF_000700745.2 Antrostomus carolinensis | reverse complement strand
CAGAGTAAATTTTCAGGTTTTTGATAAGAGCTTTTGAAGTCACAGGCATTACAGCACCACATGCTTGAGACAGACTGCTTTTTACTTCAGGACACCCAAGTATTGGCCTAAATTTGCTGCCATTTCCTAAAAATGAAAATTTTCTTGAGTAGTGATTATAATTCCTTCAGACAGTTTGGAAAACAGTTTTTCCAGGGTTGAGCAGCAGCTGTGGGCACTGAAAGTCTATCATGGCCCTGACCAGCCTCACCTGGGCCCTCAGCACCCTCCTCCCATGGCCCAGGAGCTCCATATAAAGCTGAGGCTTGGGCCAGGCTCTGGTCTTTGATGAGTCTGACTTGCTGAGGTGGTTTCCTGGATTGATTTTGGACCTGCCTCTTTGCTTCAGAGCTGCTGGATGGTTGATCACTGGAGTGCTGGCTGAAGCTGTTGTTTCCACAGGACCTGCTCAGCTTTCCTTGCTCAGGTATGATGGAGCTGTGCTCCTCACTGGTGTAGGGTGCTGCCCTGACTGGCATTGCTGTTGCTTTCAGCTCTGTCTGCTTTTCTGGAGAAGCTGCTCCTGTTGTGCCCTGCCAGTCAGTACCACTGTGTTTGCTCTTTGAGAATACAGGATTGTGCTGGGCAATACAATGCCATTTGCTGTCTCTAAACGTGGCAACAAGTATACTTTCTGCTCTGTGGTTTAGTTGGAAGCACTTAGTTCTTAAAGACTCTGCTCATGGATTTTGCTTCTAGAATGTAGGAATTTCTGAATTGCTGTACTCTTAAGAGGCATATTTCTATTGAGGTTTTTGCAGTTCCAGCTCTTCCTTGAACTAGATGTTTGGTTTCTCTGTGCTGTTAAGTTTCAATGAGTTAATTTTGAAGACTGGTCTCTAGTTTCAAAACCACTTTTTAAATTGCACACATTGCACTGTAAGTACTGTCAGCTCTGGGAGCTGCCTACTTTTGTACATTGAAACACTTCCAAGTTATAATGAGTTAAAGAGTTCACCTAAGAAAGCATTGCTTACTTCCACGTCTACGCAGTTCTAGTCTCAGACTCCCACTTTCTCCTGTGTTATTTTGTATATATATTGGGAAAAGCCCTCTCACGCTGAAGTCACCAGCTAGGCAAGATGGTGACTGGCAGATAGGAGGCAAGGAGCTGTGATGTGTCTGACCACTGATGGGCACAGCATTGTCATTTGCATTTTTAACAGGAAATCTGCTGCTGGGTGGGGAATTGCTGTCTCTAAGAGAACTGGCAACAGAGGATGCATTTATCTGTGCTAACTTCTCTCATTGCCACATCTGACATACGCATTGGTTGCTCATCCACTGTGTTTTGTAGAGAAGTACTTTCCATTCCTTTTGGTTGTGCAGAAGGGAAATGAGCACTTGTACTAGGAAACTCCAGGAATAACGCAGCTCTGGGATCCTATATGGGCTTATGAAGACGCAGACTTTGCCATCAGCTTTTAAATAATCCCTTGGAGCAAAAATAAGAGGGTGTGGGGTTTTTTCTCCTTCCTCCTCAGAGAACTACAGAGCATAACTTTAAAGAAAGGAAAAAGAGAGAAGAGTTACTGCCAAGCCCTGAGGGTGACATACTGAATCAGGCTGGTACCCAGTCACCGTCCAGTTCCAATTGCTGGTAACTGGGAGGAAAGACCAGGCTGGTGGGGCCTGTGGGCTCCTGCTGCAGCTGTGCCGGCCTCCCTGCTGGCTTCCCTCCCTCCAGTGGGTTGCTAAAATGAGTCAGTGGTCTTTGGCCTCTCTAGCTTTGGGTGGAAGGTCCTGACTGCTTGTGCATTACTTTGTACAGAGCCCATTTTGGGGGAATATTCAGCCTCACTGAATTCTCCAGGGCTGTAGCCAGTGAGATCATCTGCATCCTGCTGTATTGCTCCAGAAAGCCGGGGTTTTGTATTTGTGTTGCATCGGTCACTCCCTTGGGCATGGCTTCATGTCCCGGTGTAAAGCTCAGGCATTAAATTGTAAACTGGACTGTCTGTCAAACAAATGCCTCACACACTGTGCTGCTCCAGGGCATGCAGTAGCATCCTGTCTTATCGTGGTGACTGCTTTTGATCAAGTTGGTCTGATTAAGCTCAGATGATAGGAGAAGCATGGTCTGGGAGAGGCAGCATGTCCAGAGCACCCTGCAATGACCTGTTCAGTTATTAGCAGTCTGAGAGGCTGAGCAATCTTGAGCTAATTCCTGCACACTGTGTTGTGTCACCTAAAGCTAGGATGGGACTGCTGCCTGTGCCTGCTGTCTGTGTCTCACTGGAGCAGTAGTCTGCTCCTCCAGTGGAAAGTGGGGGGTGATGGTGATGGAGTCCTTGGCTATTCCCACAGAACAATACTATCATGTGTTGTCCAGCACAGGGCATCGTATGACTGCTAAGACCTATAGAAGAAAATGGCCTCCTCATCCCTAAAAACGTGCGTGTTTAGACTGTCAGTCTTTAACAAGACACTAGTATTAAACTGTTTAACTTGAAGCTAGGAGGTAACAGTTCATCCATTCTTCAGGCTAGCCCTTCATCTTCAGAGCCCCATGCTAGTTCTCCATCATATAAGGCAGGACCTCACTAGCACTTGCCTCACTGCGATCCATTTTTAAAGGAGTGTGTCTTGGACACACTTGTCCCTGTGGCTTCTAATGAAGTGACCACTTCAGTTCATTGGGTTTTTTCAGCATGATGAGAAAATACTCTGTGAAAAGACAGTCCTCCCTCCCTCCCTCCCACCAGCAAAAGTGGTTCAGGCTATTTTAATTCCATAAGCAACAGAATGTGTCAGGGTGAGCACGGTAATCTCCTCCGCCCTGAGCTGTTAGAGGCCTCTGTATTGCCACGTGCCTGTCACTGCGCTGGAGCCATGTAGATTCTGCATCCTAAAACCACAATCCCAATTCAAATTGCTTAAGCTCTAAGTGCAGGGGCGTGCAATCAGGATGCAGGAAAATTTCTCTTGAATAGCTTACCAACATGATAGATGACAAATGAAGTCACCAAGTGCAACCTAATATGGTTGGAGTTGGGTTTCCTCTGGACCTTGCTTAACAGCCAGTACATGACAACACAGGGATTGCAAGGCCATGAGTAAGCTTGCAAAGGTCTACTTGCTGTTCACTTGTCTCTCTTGCACCTTGCCATGCAGCAGCTGGACTCAACGTGGCATGAACTGATGCCTTAGTCCTTAGTGTGAACTTCCCTGAAGCTGGTAAATTCCCTAAGCTTTACACCTAAAGACTGCTAAGTGTATAGGGCTGGTTGTGTGTTCCAGTTGCCTTCCAGAAGGGCACTCAGTAGTACTGACTCTGCCCTTGAAGTTATTGTGAGCATAATAAACGCATTAATAAAGGTGAAACAAATATTTTAGGTTACAGGAACATGTATCTGTCACCTGGGTAGGAGGTGGGCAGGAGATCATTCTTCTGGGTCAGCCCTGATGATCCCGTGCTTGATCCAGAGACTTTGTATGTGGAAGGCCTCTTAGTATTTTATCACGATGCCTCAATGTGTAGTGGTTCGCATCCTTGAGCAGATTCAGGGTGGTGATGGTGGAGTAATCCAGCATGGTTTTTTCTCTGGTGTTTCATGGCAGTATATTTGCACTCTTCTTCCTTTGTGGCATTCACATGCTAGTAATTTGTAGGTGACAGTTTTAATGTTCACCAAGAAGCTGCAGGTTTTAAACATAGAAGCATCTCTTCCTTTGAATCACTTTGTAAGGAAATGAATAGCAGTAATAGTTCCCATGTTTCAGTGGCTTGCCACTTAAAATTTGGAATACCTAACACCTTTTCCAAAATTAACTGCAACTGGGATCAAGGCGCATACCAATATATAAATAATATAGCAACAGTCTATGAGCAATCACGGGTGTGGCTTCCATATATGATTCAGAAAAAATAATGAGCTGTGTGGATGAAAATAGGCATTTGGGTGAGGATTGTGCAAGGCCTGAATTACAATACAGGATGGGTGGGGGTAACACCTCTTTCAGCTTACAAATGCTAATCACAAACTCAGCAGCCAGAAATCTCTGCAGCAGTATTTAACAAATATTAATAAGTATAATTAAACTTCATGTGCTAGATTTTCAGTGTCAAGGAGCTATGAGAAACAGAAAAATTGCCATATGTTTTCAGTTTTAAATTAATATAACCTACTTTGGAAAGCAAGCTATCAAGAAAAGATTAGGCTACTTTAAAAAAAAATAAAGTTTACTCCAGGGACACTCAACATATGTGCGCACACTAAAAATCAATAGGTTACATAACTGCAGAGACCCTCCAAGCAAATAAAATGATGCATCTTGTTACCTCCATCTGAAATTTCCTTTTTAACAGTAATCTAGAGACTGTGTATTTAACATACAGCTTATAGTACTATTAGAAGTGTTTGTAAGGGCCACAGTCTGTAATCATGAGTTTGAAGGGTGGGAATTCCACCATGACTGATCTGGTCATCATCTTAACCCTGAGTTCCTGACAAGACTCTGTTTTAATACCATCAGCAGCTACTCCCTGCTGTAATAACTGCCCTTGCAAAATGGCTATCTTTGTCCTGGACTAGATGGGTGCTTTCCTTTATCATGTCAAACCTACTGCTTCGCTCAGACTGTTTAAAAACAAAACCAAGACTGCAGCAGGAGGAAATGCAGTCTCGGTGAGAGTTCTCCTGCAGTTTCAGTACAGTAGCAATTGTGCCTATTGCAGTCTGGGAGTGAATGGAAAACTAATAGTGACAGCAACAACAACCATCAGTAATTTAAATGACTGCAGAATTTAATTACGTTGTCAATCAGCATGCTTCCAAATCAGGTTTATTTTCTATTTTGATTTATCTCTGATGATGCAAGAGAAACTGATGATTGAGAAGTTTTTAAATGACCTCCCATGCAGCTGTGTGTTATTTTGTTATTTCCTGACATTATCTGTTTAAGAGCAAGTTAACATGGTGGAGAAGTTAACCTAATGGGTTTTTCAAGTCACTGGGTTCTAACACGGCCTCTCCCTTTCAGGAAAAGGTATGTTGAGGCAAACATCCTACCCTTCAGTTACCACCTAGACTCAGCTCCCCTGGGTTGATTTGCTAGTCTGAAACTCACCAAGTGGGGAGTGTTTTGCCAACATCAGAACAGCTAAGCAGTAGTAGGCAACACTGACCCTTACACAGAATAGATATTACAAATGCTTCTTGCTGCCACGGGTTACTTAGAGCGTGCTTTTGCTTGTGGTATTGACAGTATTGAGCCTGGGGGAGAGGTCATCCCCCCACACACCTCCCCTTCTCGCCAGCTTTGCTGCCAGCCACATCTCACTGAGCTCTGCTGAATCATCCTGGGTTCACCACAGGGCTGCTCTGGATCCAGCCCTCTGTGGTTTGTAGCAGTACAACTCCCTTTGCCCCCGCAGAGCTGCCTCCTGGGATCCGTGGGACCTCGCTAACATGGCTGGGTGGTCGCAACAGTGCTACTGAGGCAAGAACAAGACTGATGGGGGTGGGGAGTGAGCAGGACGCATAGCCTACTTTTTGGATCAGGGAGCTGTGGGAAGCATTGCGTTTCCTTAGATGCCCATCTTTCTTTAACAGAAATTCCTTGACTCTTCAGACTTCAGTATATCAAGTCATAACTGCTTTGAAGTGTGATTATTCCAGTCAAATCTATCTGGCAAGGGGCATTCTTCCTCAGAGGCAAGCTGTCAGGCCTTGCCCAGCTGAGCCCAAGCTCTAAATATTCACACATGTGATTAGGCTGTTGCAAGAGCATGTTGTGTCCTGACAAGTCTTATCATGTGTCAGGGGATGAGCAGAGAAATGTCTTCTGGCCAGAACTTGCAAAGCTTCCCCCACAGCTCTACAGCCTTAATTACTCACTTGGAAAACAGAATAGAATTTTTGGATCGTGCAAACTTTGTCCCCCAAAGCACAAGAATCCGGTGTCTAAGAATATACAAGCGAGTTTCCACCTGTCTTTGTCAGTGACCCCCCTTGCCATCAGCCAGAGAGAACCACTGAAGAGTGGACCAAGTCCTCAGTGAAACCTTATTACTTTGGACTTTTAAAGGGAAAATGACCAAGTTACTTAAATATTGTAAGACTTGCCTATAAATTACTTTCCTCACACTGAAGAGGCATGTGAGCTCTGTAACCTGCTTGAATGTCTTGCTTGTAGCCAGACAGTTCCAGTCAGTATTTCGAATTCACTATTTTAAGTTCAGTCTGTTTTATTTCAGTTACAGTTGTGCTAAACTTAAGTTCATAATTTAATTTCTGGAATGAGACATAACACTGTGCTGTTATTCCCTGACACACAGTAGGAAAGATAGCATCACTACAGAGTAATTTATTTATTTATTTAATTTTAAAAATAAATACTCAGGACTGAGTAGACAATACCAATATTTTCAGGCAAGGAGTATGCAATTGTCAATTTTTTTTTCTAGGAGAAAAAAATATAATGGAAGTTAGGTTAAAAGTCGTACACTTTGGAATTTCAGAAAAGGTTGCATAAGACCCTTCAAGGCACAAGTTTTATAAGGTTTTTAAACTTTTCAGCACTATAATTATGAAAATAGTTTGTACTCAGAAGTAGATCTTATTCTGAGGAAGTAAAAAACGTCTCGCTGCTGCATTAGCAGAAGAGGTTTCAGCCCAATGACCAGGGAACTTCTGCTCTAACAGAAGTGAAAATAAGTACCGGGGTGCAGGGCTCGGGGAAGTTGTAAAAAATACCCCATTTCATACCAGAGATGTGTGCAGCTGCTAGCCAGTTTAAAGTCTCTTTGTCTTGCCTTGTGCAAATACTGAGCAGTAGCATCAGCCTGGTGTGAAAACAATGAATTAGGACAGAGAACTTCATCCTTATCGCTATATTCACAGAGAACAGTGAAAGAGACCCGGCAACAAGTGTGATGGCTTAGATTTGCTGCTTCACTTCATCCAAGTGCAATGCCTTGTACAGCAATATAGAATGTCTGGGCTGGCCTCCCTGTCCAGAGGAGTTAATTTCTCAGTTGTACACCAGCCACGTGGCTTTTCCCCAAAGGCTTTAAGCGAAAACAATCCCACTGAAAGCAGGGAAGATGCTTACTATGGGGTATCTGGATAGGGAAAGCTTTCTTCTTTTTCCCATCCAAGAGTGGCTTTGCTACTGATTTGTGAGTAAATGCTATTAAGGGCAGAACTGAGACTTGAGGCATTTTGGAATTTGAGTGCTTCTAGGTAATGGGAAAAGAGCAGTCTGTTCAAGCACAGGAACCCAGGCCAAAAAGGCAGGTCCAAGTATCAGGAATGGAGTGGGACCCAGAGGCAAAAGCTGGAAGAGATTTGGAGAGTAGCTGCTTGGTTTTGGACTGTGTTCTACTGGAATGACAACTACCGAGTCTGTGCCCAGTCTCACAATCATCAAGGAACAAGCTGCAGCGTAGCAGCATTGATCTGTTTGCTGCAGCAGCAGTTGTGTAACTGAGAAGGTGTTATCTTGGGATCCTGGGGTTAAAGCTGCTGAGATTTAAGGGGAAGGTTGCAAGTACCAATTTGACTTTTTCCACCTCA
>NW_010327343.1:0-10716 GCF_000700745.2 Antrostomus carolinensis | reverse complement strand
ATGAATATTATGGTCAGCAGCCTTGCACAGGATTAGATAATGTATTTATCTTTTGGAGGCTGATCCCTGTGGATTCTTAGTGGTGTTATGGCACGACAGTAGGTTTTTAAGCACCTGTGTAAATGAAGCTTAGCTATAAAAGCCAAGTAATTAGGCATTACTGAAAAACTACATCTGACTTTTTTTCCATTGATTGTAATTCCAAGGGTGGCAAGTAACCTCCTTTAATCTGAAATAAGATCATTCACAGAAAATGTGAAGGCTTCACACTGCCAGATTGAGGCAAGTATTTACCTGAATACACAGCTAAAAGATCACAGTTGTGCGACGTTTCGTATCTTCAGTAACCTTATCCATGCTACAGTTAAATATACTTACTTAGTGATGAGTATTCATAATTTCTTTCTCCTAAGAAAAAAAACCCAAACTATGCAATGCTGAAGCTTTTTTCATCCTCAGAATAGGAGTAGCTCCTCCTTTGTCACCTTTAATGCACAATTTAGTTCTCTTTTAACAGGTGAGAAATTCAAGACAGGAACACTACTGCCCTCTCTTTTCTGTACAATGGTGCCTAACATGCTATGGGTGACTCTAGAAATAACAAAGGTTATTAATAACGATAAGCTGAATAACTTAATCTGACAGGATGTTTTACTGCCAGCACAAAACTATAGACACCATGCTACCAGGTAGTAAGGAAGAATTAAAATGAATAGTGTGCAGCGTGAGTTGTTGAACACTTCTGCAGAAATCTTAATTTTAATTAAATACAAGCTGAATTCAACATTTGTTGCACATTTAACATTTTTCACTTTGAACTTTCTAGTAAATGCAGAACTCGAGTGCACAATTGCATACACTATTAAATAAAGCAAAAACCAAAATGTATCATAAATAAGTATTTTATAACTTTATTCAACTCGGGACATGACAATATTCAAAATACAAAGTGAATTCTTTTTTAATTCAATACTGTACATGATGCAGAAATATCAGTGCATTTCTATAGCATGTATTTCACCTTCATTTAGTTTGTACTAAAATAAAAAGTAAGCTTTAAAATAGCTCAACATCTCATTCGGCAGTTTAAACTGTAAACAGCTTGTTTATTTCTGTTGAACACATTGATCTGTACCTCCGTTAATGAGCACCTTCTCTTGTGCTTATCTGTGAGAGGATAAATGTAATCAAAATGAGCATGAGAAACTGCTAATGCACAAATGTGGCACCTCAGCGAACTTTAGTGAATTGCTGAGGCGCAGTGAGGAAAAATTAAACAGCGGGAAGCAGCATCTGAAGCAGCAAGAGATGGGACTGACACTGTTCATAAATGGAATAATGTTTTTTCCTCATACCTTCCTCCTCCTCTAAAATACTGAATAGAAACCAAAACACAAGACCAGCTTGTGCTGTGTTTCTGTATTTAATACAGTTAGAATTTCAGACTCCAGGTGAGCATTTAGTCGTTACTGCCTACCTAATAGCAACTGTATAGCTGCTGAGATCCTCTGCCACTTTCAGGACATTTTCACACCTTTCTAGGATCCAGCAGGAGAAGAGCAGCAGCAAAGGCTTAGCAAGAGCTGGTCCAAGTCTCTCCCAGGGAAAAACTGCAAAATTGAGCCAACTGGGTGTAGCAACTGAAAGAATCCACAGAACCTAATTCGCTTTAAAAGTCTATTAGTGTCGAGTTGTAAAATAGATTCCTCTTTTGAAACGCACTTCCAGTGTGCTTACCAAGTCTTGTAGTGGATATCTGATCTTGCAGTTACCTTCTGACTAGGTTGGCATATCCTACCCAGTCAAGGAGGATAGAGTCTGTTCTCAGCAAAGTTACTGTGTGAAAGAAGTTTTGGAAATGCCTGATACAAAACCTGTACTGCATGATCTGCTCTGTTGTCAGCTTTATAAGTGACTCGTAAGCAAAGCTAGATTTTATTTTTTTTTTTAATAACTACCAAATATATTAACGTAGGTAGCATATAACTGGCCAACTGTGACTACCATCCCTCTGTATGTTTCTATGGAATCTTTGTAGGTTTTCAGCTATACATACCAAGACAAAAAACACTCTTAAGAAACATATCAGAGATATGCAGCATAAGAGGACTTTACCATCCACTTTCCAGTTCTTGGAGGACAAACTGGTCCTACTTCATTATCTGAAAATCTTAAGAACTTTGTAACATTGATAAAGTTCAGCTCCATCCTGAATGACTGAGCGGAGACTGTGCTCCCAGAGTCTATGGGGAAACCACGTAAGACAGGTGTTTTCGTTTCAGATGACCAGCTATGTCCATTCTAGGTTTTGAGTCTAGTTTTGCTGGGGCTGAAGTGGCTGTGCAGTCACCAGACCAGGACTGAATCTCCGTGTTACAGCTACTTTCTTCTGCTTCTCTGAAGAATTTCTCATACTTGTCCAAATATGGAGGCCTCTCAGGCAGCAGATAGTAGTGCGTTGAACTGGCCTTCTTACCATTTTCAATAATTGGAAGAATGCAAGGGACCCTGTTGGAGGATCCTTCACTATTTTGTCTTTGTAGAGCTTTGCTGCTGACATACTTAGGATCAGGTGCAAAACTCTGGGTGGGGGGCATAACCCCATTGAGGTATGACGGCAGACTTTTGGGACTTGGTGTACGGGAATTGCTGCGTGACAAAGGTTCTCTTGGGGGCACTTTTGGAGGCCTGTCTTCATCACTGTATGCACTAGAAGCGACTTCTGCTGACCACCTTCTGTAATCTGGTTTGAGAGCTCTTGGAGGTATGGGAACCCTTGGTGGAATCTCTGGTTTATCTTCATCAGAGTTTGGAGAAGACCTGTTTAAGTGTCCAGATAGTCTTACTACTGGTTTATTAAGAGATCCAGCTGGCCCAGAATGGGACCTTCGCAAACGTCGATGCAGCTGCTGTGGAGGAGGATACATACTGGATATGTATCCATTTAGGCTTTGTGTGGGGTTGTCATCTTCTGGTTTTGGTCCTGATGGAGTATCGAAGTATGCATAGTTGATTTGTCCACAGCCCCTAAAGCTCCGCCGGCTTGGAGCACTGGATTTAAAAGGAGGAAGTTCATAATCTTCTAACAAAAAGTCAGTATCTGAGCTAGTCAGGAATTCCACCTCTTTGTCAACCTCATCTGGAGTAAGGCCTTCAGAAATAGGCAGAGGGGGTAGTGGCCTGGAGCTACGATCATTGGAAGATGCAGACAGAAATTGAATTGGCCCATTTTTTATTGGCATGTGAGGAGGTGTTTCTGAACAGCCCATAGTTAATGACAGTTTACTAAAGCCAGGAACCAGATGGTCGTCGTACCGTGAAATAGTCTGTTCATTTTTAGAACTTGCAGGAGGTGGACTGGATTTCTGAGATGGGACTTGGACGCAACTTTCAGCAAAGCTTTGGTCATTCATGGAAGCGTGGTTGGAAGAGTGCCCTAAAAAAGTGCGAAAGTCTTAGAAACACTTTTCTAAGTAATGCTCTAGTGCACGACTTTGCTGCTGCATATTTAACTATTGAATTCCTTCTAATGCAAACTAAGGAATGTCTGCTTAATGACTCCACTAGCAAAACTCAGCTATTGTAGATCTTTTCTGGTGATGTATTTATGCATTTAATTAAGAGCAGCTGACTTCCTTATTATTTTAAGCCAGTGCTCCAGATAAATGAGGTAGTTCAAGAGACCCCAGGCATAAGCAACAGAACAGACCTACAGCTACAAAGATCCCAGCAAAGGAATACAATGGAATTTGTGCTGTTGTACTCGACGGCTTTTCTGTCAGAAGTGTAAAGGCAAATCAGAGGCCTCTAAGTACAAGGAAAAGGGTTTTTTTTGTTTGTTTGCTCTAACTTGATCACATTATTTAAAATCTTTTTTTTTTTTTTGGGGGGGGGGGGGGGGGGGGGTTTTTTTTGTTGTTGGGTTTGACTAGTACTATTTTCCTGAAGTGTTTGTATTCTGTCACCAGAGGGCAGCCCTATATCCAGAACGAGAAAGTATTCTGTGTCTTGGTGAAGACTTGAGGATTTTTTTTTTTATCCATTACACTACCTAAATACAACAGTGCTGGTCTTTATACTTACCAATGGATGGCAAATGTTGCTCTGTCGATGGATTCAAATTATATGCCACTGCTATAGGGTCCACATTAAAGAAAGTACTAAAAAGAAAAAAAAAAGCCCTTGCTGTAAATAAACCATAGGTCAAAGTGTCAATAAGAACCAAGTGTTCTTAATGCTTATCTCATATACTTGAAGATGCAATAGATCAAATTTTAGCCTCACTCACTTTTCAAATCCACTGTGGCTGCCCCAGCAGGTTTTCAGACTCCCCATGCCTTGACTAGTGTGAAGAAATCCGGGTTTTAATGGGACTCTCAACTCCTGAGCAGCAACTCCTGCAGTTGACATTGTGCACTGGTCTCTGGTGATGTCTCAAAACCCTAAAAATTCACAGTCCTTTGACTGGTTTCCTGCAGTTTTCATGCCCTTCAAAAGAGGGAAGAACATAAATATCAGAAATGCAAGTTTGATGAGTTGATCTCTCATCTGAAATTTCAGTATTTCAAGGAATTAAATAGCTCTGTAGAAAGGCCTTCTCTCTTTAATTCTCTTACAGAATTAAACTGTATAGAAAGAAGAAAAACATGTTCAGTAAAGCTATTGGTATATGGCAACTGCATCAACAGCTTCAGTTCTTGTACATAAACTGCCAGTTATTCAGGCAAAATACATTTTCCAGAACATTCTCTTTAACTTTCTAGCAGCCGTCTATCTTTAGTTGCATCTTTTTGCTGATGAGTTTATGGTTTCCACTGTAGCCAACCAACATGTAATAGTCTGTTTTTAAGTATCTCCTTCAATAGCCTAACAAATGTCCTTTGCTCCAATAAACAGAATTACTGACTACTTAAATCAGAATTCCAAAACTTTTTTTATATAAAGCAGTTGCTATTATTAACAAACTTAAGCATTAAGATACTTTAAATCAGCCTCAAGTCTTCTAGCTTTCAAAAAATTTAGAAACCTAGTGATTTGAAATAATCTCATCTTAAACTGTCCTGCTGTATTCAGATTTACTTTGAATGTGTGAACAATGCTTTATAAATCTGGCCCATTTACCACAGAAAAAATGTGTTGGCAATGGCTTTATATTGAATAAGTAATCACAGTCTAAGGAACAAGTTGACTCACAGGGCTTTGTTTAGGAAATTCAGAATGGATTATTTGGGGCGGGGGGATGACAGTGTAAAAGTTGTCAACATTCTGAAGGGAGGAGAAATTAGGTCCAAGACTATAAGCAAAAATATTTTCTCAGTCTGTACTTTATCTACACAAATATCCTAAATTCAGCAAGTATAATATGATGTTATATGGCTGCTAAAATAACAAACCAAAAACCAACCCATCCAAAACAGTTTAATTTGTATCTCTTGAGAGTCAAGATTATGATTAGTTTCTTAATATGAGCTTCTGTCTCTCTCCCCTCCTCCCCCACCCCCCCGAAAGACAAAATCCACTTCAAGTCAAGCATCAGTCTAGCACCTTCAGCTACATCCGTGGAGTACACGTGTCAAGAAAACTCCTTCACGGGATAGTGCTGCAAGAAAATGGAGTACAGAAACAAGTGATAGCTTATGGTAAATCTGTTCCAAACCAGATATTCTCCGCAGATGTGTGTAGATCTGCCTTTTCTTTTAAAAGGAAAGATCCATTATACTTCTTTGCAACATGAGGGATGGGCAGACTCCTAAGCAGGCCTATAAACCAGGTGCTCCAGGATTAATTTGCAATTGTAACACTATTTGCCTTTTATAAAAAAAATTGTTTGAGAAAACTACTCTGCTGTGCTTTTCCAAATGTGAATTAGGTCCGGTATTGATCATCCAAGCAAACAGCATATACAAAATAGCTTCTAACCGTATGTATGCGTGTATGTTTGTAATATGCAAGACCTAATTAAAGAGTGTGATGGTTTTCTTGATCATGACTACCAGTGATCACACTTGTGTCAACAAAAGTAGGTTTTTTTCATTCACTACCTGGTGAGAAGTGAAGTGTACAAGGGCCAAATCAGTGTTCTGTCTGCTGCAGCAGAGCATTAGGGTCAGAGTCCCTCAGCCCTCCTGATTTTAGTGAAGAGCGTGTTCTTCCTTTTCAGACAATCTCCCTAAAAGCTAGCTGAACCCTGGAAATTTTTGCATTACACAGTCAAGCTAGACCCTTCCCAGTAATGGCAACTGCAATTTTCATAGTAAAATTAAACATAAAGGCCCAGGAAGCAACAACATAGTTCTGATTAGCAAATGAGTTAAAAAATCTCTAGTAGTCCTGTAACAGCAGTTGTTCCTTCCAGTCCTGTGAGTGCAGCAGAACCGTTGTCTGGGGGGAGCAGAAAACTGCAGAGGTCCGTTTCTCAAAAAGACTTCAGCAGCACGGTACAAGTATAGCACCAATTCTAAAATTACTTCCTATGATGTTAACACCATTCACAAAGAAAACATCTGTCACATCAACTCACGCTGTATTGAGCAGTGATTTTTCATGCCTCATGTATCCTATCCTATTAGCAATGAATCTTCAAAGAAATGAAGGAGAATGAATTAGTGAACTTCGGGCTAATGCCCAGGAAGGAGTCTGCGCTTCCATTTCAGTATTTTTTTGAACTGAAATGCAAGTCACAAGTTGAAAAATCACTGATACAGAACACTGATTAGTCAGCAAATTACAGTACTCCACCTCAGCACGCACACAAGATCTGACAAGATCGTGAACAAGACATTGATTATGATATAAAAAATGAAACAGGAAGAAGGGGGGTGGCATTTCTGTAGTTTGAGAGCACATGTAATGTGCTTGCTATGATAACATACAACCCTTGCAGGGCTTGTTAAGAAGCCCAACCTCCATCAGATCCCACGCCAAAACCACTGCTAGTAATTACTGTGTCAGCTTTCTGAATGCTGTCTAAATCTCAGCTCTCAAGACTGATAGTTGCACAACTGCCTCTCTGAAATCACTCTGGAACGCTAAACTCAACTTCTGAAAGGAACTTAAATATTTACATACTCAAGGAAAAGGTAATTTTCACTTGTTTGAATCAAGTCTTTATTTTTTAAAAAATAAAGCACAGACAAATTTTGCAGCTGTAAAACTTGCTTGCTGCCAACAATAACCTCTTTGTGAATTCAGATAAGGTAACTTGCCTCCATGTTTCAGTGGGGAGTTGTGAATGGACAGTTATGAAACTGTCCTCCATGCCTTAAACTAGGAGTATCAAGAGAGGTAAGGCACATGTTCTTTCACTAAATCACCTAGTTACTTTTTCAGTGGAGTCTGGAAAGTTGGTCTTTATATTTTAAGACATGCATAAGCTTGTTTGAAGAAGCAGTATCTTAAGAGGAAGCCATGAGAACATGTAATTGAGGAGTACAAACTCTGTATTTTATACAGTGTGCTCTTACTAAAGCTGAGCAGCACGTATTTCATGAGGCTACTATCTTCTAGTAACTGGCTTTAAAAAAAAATTACTACAGTCGGTCACGAAGATATAAACACCAACAGTTTCCACTGTAACTGCTGCCCCAATCCTGCCTCCTAAGGAGGACTTAAGGATCTAAACTTAACCATAAATAAAATCAAACTGCATTTGCAAAAGAAAATGGACACTGTGCAGTAATTAAGTATTCTGGATCTCATGCTCGTTTGCTACTAATTTGCATAGAATGGGTTTCCAGTTACTCTGCTTGTCTGGCCTAGTTATGCACAGATTATGGCACTTAGAAAGATCGGAGCACTTTCGAAGATGCCACTGTTTCAGTGTTATTCAAAAGAAACATAGTTAGTTCAAACTAAAACTATGGTCAGTAATCACTACAGGGCAGATACAAGCCAAGGCAATTCCCATGTCTGTTCGTGCATTAGGAGGCTGTCAACACCATCCACTGTAAGGCAAGGTAACTGCAAAGGAGATACTTTTTCATCATTCATGCCTGCTCACATTAACAAATACTAATTATTCTAAATATTGGATATGAGATTATTATTATTTTTTTTTACAAGGGCAAATGTACCTTCAGACTTGAATTGATGAGTGATGAATAATAGGATGGATATGTGTAAGCTGAAAATGGTCAAATGTATCTGTCAGCAGTAGGGTATCTACATAGTAAGGAATGTATGTGGGAATATATTGAGACATTTTTGTAAGATTAAGCTGAGTTACATAAAACTTCCCCCAGTTTTCATACTGATATATATCACTAAATACTTCTGTTATAGCAACAGTAATCCTCAATTTAGAAACTAAGAAGCATTTTTGCATGTATTTTAGCTCAACAGCTATCACTGATTGCACAGAACACTGCTACTCTGTTCCCTGCTCTCCCAGCCCCAGTGCAACCAAATATTTGAGAAAAGTCAGGTTCATAATAAAGAAAACCTTTCTGGTATGCACAGCAGACCAAAGAATGCTCTAAACTGTTTCACTTAATGGGCATGGAATACTGCAATTTGCTGTACAGATTTTTGAATGCTTGCACAAATTTTGGACAGATTTTATAAAGGTAACACTCTTGACAAGCAACTTATATACTTCTTTTAAGAAATGGGGAAAAGGGGCAGAGGAGAAGGTAACACCTACTTACCACTTTTGAGAGGGGAAGAAATGTGGCTACCTTAAATCCACAACCTATTTTTGCTCACCTTGCCACCACATATCTTTAACAAATCTCAGAAGCAATTTACAGGAGGAGGGGCACATTTTTGCACTGCAAGTCATCCACTCCAGCTAGCTGTTCCTTATTTGACAACGTGATGTAATTTCCTTTTTTCCCTTTGACTTTCTATTTAACCTAAGGACCTGAGATAGAGCCACCTCTTTTAATACTTAAGTATTTCAGACTTCTAACTGGACTTTAAAAAGCCTAAGAGCTGTTATACTTTCTGGAATTCCATATACTTAAAAAAAAAAATAAAATCCTGGTTCTCTAGTGGTGGTATCATCCCTCAAGTGCCTTTGTCTTTGCAACTAGATGAATGGTCAGTGACTGACACCTAGCAGAAACTGCTTCACGAGAAGGTTAGTTTAAATCTATTCATTTAACAAATAATTAGATCTTATTTACAATGCACCAAACCAACACAGTGTAGTTCAGTATTCCACAAGCCAAGTCATGCTCAGATACAGGCCTCAGAAGAGTATCCCATTTATAGGAATTGTATTCTTTACAGTTATTATATAAATGAGGCATATTCTTAGCTTTGAGAGATTTTTCTGCACATCCTGACGAAGAGAAATGGACCATGCTGTAGTAGAAAATTTAAGACTATAATAACTTATTAAAGATGTATAAAAATGCTGCTCAAACCACAGGAGGTTGCAAATAAAATGAATTCTACATGTGTACCCCAGATGATGATGGGCATAAATTTAAAGAGACAAATCAACTGAACATGAGACAGACAAGGTATTTAGATTATTATAGTTAGCTATTTTGAAATATATTCAAAGAACTGCAGTTCATTAGGGAGTTTAAATTTAG
Source organism: Antrostomus carolinensis (assembly GCF_000700745.2). Classification (NCBI taxonomy): domain Eukaryota; kingdom Metazoa; phylum Chordata; class Aves; order Caprimulgiformes; family Caprimulgidae; genus Antrostomus; species Antrostomus carolinensis. The sequence continues at coordinate 1,174 of NW_010327343.1, read as the reverse complement.
TTAAAATTTGGGCTACCATTTCACAGTCCTACACAGCAACAGGGAGGAACCTGTAAATTGCCAGTAGAAAACTAATAATTAAATAGCAAGACAATTGCCTTGCCTCTGCTTGTCAGATTTCAGATGCATACTTAAGGTACGGAAGGTACGGAAATTCAAGGTCCGAAAATTTTTTATGTGAATATAGCCAGCTTACATTCAGGAAATAAAAATTCCTTTATACCTGACTCAGAGTCATAACCATAGTGTTAGGCAGGCTGTGATAAGTTTTAATTCTGTTTTCCACTACAGAGAAATGGAACTGTTTTTCTCTGAAATAATTCCAGTATTGCAGAGGATGGCAGACAAATGGCTTCTTCAGGAACGTATGTGCCCTCAAAAGACAGGTTGCCATTAAAAAAAAAAAGTCCCATAAAGGTAAATTGCTAAGGAAAGAAAACTCAAGTTTGTGCATCAAGTAACAAGTGTGAACTGAGCAGTTTGGCTTCCTCTTTTAAAGTTTTACTGGCTTATAAATGTAATTCACAAATGTGTTTGTGATGCAGAGGCACTGTTCACCTGTCATTCCACTGTGACAAAGCTTCAAGCATCCCCAAAGTGACCAAAGAGAGCTTCCCCCAGAGCCTTTCCCATCCAGTTCCATATATAATTAAGTACTGTTATCTTTAGATCAAATATAACTTGTTTCTTGCTTATTGCTTCAGCAATACTGCAGAGGATCCTGAGTCTATGTGCTAGTGACATGAGACCACTGAAGTCCTGGAGTCACTCTGGACTGCTCGGTTGGCGTGTCCAGGGCAGGCGCACATGCTCGGGAGATGCACTGTGAATACGTGAAGGGTACAGCGGCGTCTCCAGATTTAAACACCACAGAGCGGCTATTTTAGAAAATCCGAGGATAAGTGTGTACTGGGGTATTAAGTCATGAAGAAATGTTTATTCTAAATTAAGCCATCCTAAATTAGAGTGCGAAGCACAGAGCCTCGGCCCGCAATGCGGTCTCTGTTTACTCACAGGAGCACAGAGAGGAGCAGCTCGGAGGCGAGTGCCAGGGAACGCCGACACTGCTTCGGCCAGGGAGAAAGCGCGTGGCAGGCAGGCAGGCCACGCTGATTTCCAACGCTGTGGCTACGGGCGCCGCGGACCCCGGGCAGGTCGCACCCAGAGGGACTCC
>NW_010327342.1:0-7367 GCF_000700745.2 Antrostomus carolinensis | reverse complement strand
TAAAATAAAATAAAATAAAATAAAATAAACTGAAGCCAGAGGTGGCATCTATTCCAAGGGCTGGAGGTTCTGCAGTTCTGCTCCAGCAATATGTTTGCACTGGCAGTAAGACGGTAGCAGAGGCCAGGATTTCTTGCCAGGGTCACCTCCTGCTCAGCCAGCGCTGGGTATCAGCAGCCAGAGCCCAGATCCTGCTCTGGTCCCCAGCTGCTGCCCACACAGCCAGCCAGGCTGAGACACGATTAATGACAGCAGCATTACAGGGCTCAGCTACAGCAGCCGGCGTGGGGATTGTAACTGTTCCCTGCCCCTGACACCTTCCCATCCCTCTGCTGAATTCCACCCAGAAAGGGTCTGGCCAGGCACAACTCCCCGCTTTGGGTTTGATCTCTCCTTTTTCTTGTGCTCCAGACTGGCCGTCCATCCTACCGGCTCCGAGCCACCCCCCAGCCCTGGCTCTGCCAAGCCCTGCGCGTGTTCCTGAAGTGCACTTGGTTACCCTGAAGTACCTGAGAGAAATCCATGGAAGGGAATACTGCAAATACTGGGATTTCAGCCAGAATAACAGGAATAGTCACTCTCTTAATGCTGTTTTAAGCCAGTTTGTCCAACTGGGCATTCACAGAGCGTTGCTGCCCTGAAAGGCAGAAGATACAAATCCAGAAGTCCGCCAACACCCTTGCCAGGTCCCCAGCTCCTGCTGACTCAGGACCTGGGCTGGACAGAACACATTTTTGTGCTCTGAACACTAAATCCTGCCTTCCCTGAGCCTGTCCAGCCAGAAACCTGCAGTTCCTGCTCACAGTGAGCTGAAAGAAGGAGAAGTGGAGCTACAAATCAGTACGTGATGGCTGCCATGCCACTGTTTGAAAATAAGTTTTTACATATTTGGAGAGGGTTGAAGAGGGTTTGGGGTTTCCAAGGACAAAGACAGTTTCAGTCAAAGGGTCTGTTCACAGGCTTGCTCTTCCCCTTCCCTCTCCTTGTGTTCTGGGCATCTTCAAGTGGCTGTTGGAAAGAATTGTTTAAAAAAAAAAAAGTGCTAAAAGTAGGGTGGCTTTGTAAAACTCCGTGTGCTTATTTAGTCACAACTCTCTCAGGTGCTGAGTCTCCTCAGGAATGGATTTTAAAACCTGGTGGCATCAGCCATCTCCTCGGGCTGTGTGTGGCAGCAGTTTTAAAGGAAGGCTTACACACTCCGGCGGGTGCGGCGAGGACCATCTGGCAATGGTTAGTTTGTTATTATTCGCTTTGTCGATTTATTCTAACCCTTAACGACGCTTCAGCTTGAGACAGATCCTCAGGCGAGCTTGTGAGTTCCTGTCTGGGAACTTCCCCAGCCTCCTCCACAATAAACGCAGATGCAAAAAAAAAAAACAACCCCTCATTTGGGTTTTCTGTTCCAATATTGTCTTTTCTACATATTCCTTTTATATCTCAATAGCCGATTCGTTCCAGAAAATGTCTTTCAGATTTTCTACTCCTGACAAGACTGAAAAAAAAATGACTTATTAGGCTTTTTAAGTCTTTTTTGCAAGTAGTGTGTCAAACTCTTGGTTTTTACACGACCATTTTTACATTTGACTTGTTTATAATCTTTTCTGTTTTCCTCATTAAAACACAAGTCCAACTTTTTGAAGGATGCCATCTTGCTTCCGAGAGCCCCCATGTCCCATGTTTGATTTTTTGGCCATTTTTTTAACCATTTTTGATCCTCCTACGTGGTTTTTTTTTGACAGGTGATATGTGTGTGGTCAGCACTTCCAATGTGATGTCTTTCAGTAGTCTCCATGCTGCATAAAACCTTTTTATTCTTTTAGCTACCCCTTTCAGCTTTTTTTCAAGAAGCCTTCTCACTCTTACACAGTTCCCCTTTCCAAAATGAAGAACAACAGGGGATTTCACTGGCTTTTGTTGGTCTGATCAGAGTGGTGAGTCTTAAGTATGAAATGGACACTTTGATTTGAAGAATGATTAGTTAGGTCCTGTTCTCTGCCCTCAACTACATCAAGAGTTGCTTTTCTTTTCATGGCTTCCCTGATCAGCTGCTCCATAAAAAGTCATTAATAATGTGTAACCAGTGTGTAAATTAACAGCTCTGGCTCTACATTGAGACATTGGATGAGTGTCACTTCCGTTGTGTTCTCTGCTCTTGCCACCTCCCTCATCTTCATCATGTTACGTTAGCTGATGGAGTTAATCCTGTGTTACAAGGGTAGTAGACATTTCCACTTGTTTCTACATTGAGAAATGACCAAACCTGTTAATAATCTCTTTGGTGTTAGGTGAGGAAATGTATTTTCTGGTTTATAATGCCAGATGGAATATCTGTCCCAGAATGGAGCGCATCAGACCCCGAAGGTGCCTGCTTTTATCTGCCAACTACAGGAGTCCAGACAACTAACTCAGATGTAAGCATCTGCTTTTGGATGGATGAATCCCTGGTAGCTCCCTGGAGGTTGTTTTTGTTTTGCAGATTTGATTATTTACACATCCTAGTATGGCATTTGTATTTTTTGCCACTGTGGGACTCACAATAAAGTCGTATCCTTCTGTCCCTGCTCCCAGGCACAGTTCTAGGCAGTTTTGGGGACAGGACTCTACACAGTGCTTCATGAAATGCCAGGACCTGGCAATACTTCACCCACACACGTGACACCTGCTGCTTTTCAGACTCGCTTTTCTCTTCTCACATGCTCTACCATAACCTCATATTTCTGAAGAGAGGGAATTGTAACTCTAACGGCAGTCATCACGCGTTTGAGACCGGTACAGACTGCACCCCACGCGAGAATCCTGGAGGAAAAGGCAAATGAGAGACACTGTTAGCAACCGATCGGCTGATGAAACTCCTTATTTTTCTTTTGTGCTTTTTCTGGCTTCATTTTAGTCGTAGTCTTAATTTTGATTGCTTTTCCAAATTCCATCTTCTTATAAAGAACCAAAATTAGAAGAAATAGTAACTAAAAGACAAACTTGTTGCTGACAGTCTGCTTATCTGACTGCACCGGACTGAAATTTCTTCTTATCAGTATTTTGTATTTAATAAAAGTCTGAGTTTACTTTGGTGCTTGCAATTGTCCCCTTTACTACCAGGGGAGTAGGTAGGAAGCTGTAGCTAAGCCAAAGGTTTTACTGAAGTAAAGATGAACAAACAGACTCAATGAGAATTCTAAACCAAGCAACAGACTTAACACCTTCATGGTCCCAAATTAATAAGCACTAAATGTTTCATTGCAATCAATACTGAATTTGACACATAAATCAATTTTTACCCAGGACAAACCATAAAATTACTCAGGACAAACTATAAAATTAACCAAGCACAAACATCTTCTATAGATCGATAATCCACTCATCCCAGAAGTTATCTGAAACAAGGCCAACGGACACTTTAAAGGCCAGGTACATAACATGAAAACATATTTTGTGATATTTTGCCACAAAACAATGTATGTATTGATATTACTTGTCATATGTGCCATGACTATGAACACATATGGAATCCTAATCTGCCCTTGCCTCCAAACTCGTGATTATTGTTACATGATCCCGTGGTGAAAAGGAATCTCCTCATGTTCAAAGTACATGTGAAGTTTAGTGCAAAGGAACCATGACTATGAACACATATGGAATCCTAATCTCCCCTTGCCTCCAAACTCGTGATTATTGAACATGATCCCATGGTGAAAAGGAATCTCCTCATGTTCAAAGTGCACGTGAAGTTTAGTGCAAAGGAATGAGAATCTAACTGCCTTTTTGGGGAAGGCTAAAAGTCAATCACTCAAGAGTGATTTTGGTGTGTTTTGCCTTTATTCAGGAATATCTTGATCTGCTTCAGTTCAAGGTAATATAGGAGAACATTCATCAAGTACTACAGATCTTCTCTGACATCAGGAACAGGCTCTCCTCCTCTGCAGGACATTCCTGCCTTGGGCAATGGCAGGAAGATCTACATGAGATACTGTGAACCACTAAATATCTTGAAAACCATCCAACATTGAAGATGTGATTAACAGCACCTTGGAGGATGTTGGAGAGATGCAGATCCCTGAGAGGACTGGTTCCACAGACACAGAACAGCCAGTAGTCAGACCACTGGGGTATCAAAATTGAGTTGGCTGAGTCTTGCCCTATTTTGCAAAGATTAGGGGGCAAAAATTAGAGAGTTGTGGTAAGTTTCAGCCTGAAAGTATTTTCACAGAATCACTAAGGTTAGAAAAGACCTTTAAGATCATCCAGTCTAACCCTCAACTCATCCCCACCACACCCACTAAACCATATCCCCGAGTGCTACATCCACATGTTTCTTGAACACCTCCAGGGATGGTGACTCCACCACTTCCCTGGGCAGCCTCTTCCCATGTCTGACCACTTTTTTGGACTCAGGTTGTCTGCAAGTTCCCAATTTTCTAAAAAATTCTCAACATTTGAGCATTGCTCTGTAAGTTTCGTGTGGGCCGTTCAGCCTGACTATGGGGAGTGCTGGCTGTGTTGGTTAGTTTTGTTTTGACATAGTCATATGTTTCTGTTTGTAGACTGGATGTTTTTACCTCTGCAGTTAATAACATATTTATAGAAGCAGAATTAAAATGAATTTAGCATGACATTTTCTCATGGAAACAGTAGCACAACAAAAGATTAATTTCTGGTAAGTTGCTTTGATTTACTCTTGACAAAGTCCGGTGATATCATAAATCCAGGTTTAGGTCTTTTTGTACTGACAAAAAAATTGCCAGTTTTGGCAAAAATGCCCCCAAAAAGGTAACATGGTACAAATTAATGTTCCAGAATAAACTTATCTCCTAGGCCTAATTTATCAGAAAGGTTTAACTGGTTAGTTTTGTACTGGCAGACTGGGTGTATCGATCCATCGTGCCATTCAAACGTGTCATCAAATCCTTGTTGTCTTTCCACGCCCAATGTAAAGCTACCTCCAGAGAGTGTGGGGTGACTAATGTCACAGGAACCTGCTCCCTGTCAGGATCTGATCTCTACTATTGTATTAATCATGGTGGAACCACGGTCTCCTTTGCTTTAACACCAAAGATGAAGCAGCAAGGATGGAAGGTGTTCATCGCACGACCTTGCATGTCAATGCTTCTTCTCCCTGCTGCTTGGTTTTGGTCACAGCTAAACATAACAGCTACTTCTGTGATGTAGAAGAAAATTCAACCAGCCATGGTCACCTCCCCATTGATTTCATAGGTGACTACCTATTATTTCCAGTTATTATTACATATAGGAATATTTAATTGCTCCTTCCAGTTGGCCCAAAGGAAGGGTGTTTAGATTATCCATAGGCTACCACCAGGTCTGTCATTTTCTGTAAGTCTGCAGAGTAACAGCATCACAGCACCTCACAGCAGCTTATCCTATCTATTCAGACAGAAGTGATCTTCTAACTGAGGATTACTGAGGTCAGTTGGTGGTTTCATGAACATTTTTAGAAAAGTCAAAATGTTTGAAAAAATATAAAGGTGAAAAAGAAGGCGCAGCAAATACAATGCAAAAATTAGTCGTGGATTTTAAATCTGTGCTTTAAATCTGCAGTGCACGTTTTGATCCAAGCTTTCAAACAAATTCCTTGTCATGCAGGTTGTTCAGATGTTGACAGACAAATTCCTGTTCCTTTCCTACAAATGCACAAAGACTTCTCAGAGAATATAGAAAGAATGAAACCGTAACTGCAGGGATGAGCAAAACCTTCCAAGGCAACTGACAAAAGCAACTGAACCATGAACCTTGTTGGTAATGGAGAACTTCTACTATTGGACACAGACTCTTGAAAGAAGACCAAAAGCTCTTGAGATGTGTTTCAAAAAATTTTAGTTCAAAATATGGAGAAAACTATTAGAAAAACTTTGAAAAATAATAATCCAGGAGAACTTGAAGGTGACATGATTAACAGGTAACGATGCAGAAAGAAACCCATTGATACAGGAACACATTCTGTTTATACACATTGGAAGTAAAAGGAAAACAAAAGAAAATCTTATTACTGACAGAAAAGGAGAACAAATAAAGGAAGGCCCAAAAAAGTTTCAGCCTTCAAATAAAGTGAATTGCCACCAGTTACTACACACGACCTTTCTAGGAAGATGACAGCAACAGGTAGCAGCAGGAAAGAACAGACTAAATTGTATTTGGTTATGTGGTCACACCGAGGTCGGCAGCGCCTGGAAAATTCACCCCCCAGTATTTAGGAGGCCAGTCACAGACATTTTGGAATAATTGGTGTCTTATAAACCAAAAAATCATGGTATTTGATGGTTCTACATTGGCTGGAGGAAGAGGTGGGCCCATGGATAGAAAACTACTCAGCTTAACTCCAAAGTCCAGGAAGATACTAAACTATCGACACAGAAGCGCTTTGAGAATGAGGTCACATAAAAAGTGACAAATTAGCAAATCCCCATGAATTTGTGGGGGGAAGAGCTGTTCAGATTGCAGCACTGGAAGGGATCCGGGGATTAAAGGATTCAGACAAGGAATCTGAACCAACACGGTGATGCTACGGCAAAGTTGGCAAACGCCCCGCTGAGGTAGGCTGCCTAATTAACCTGATTATTGGAGAGAGATGTAAGGAAGAACAGAAAGTTGAAAAAAGTCTGGAGCAGCCTAAAAAATCACAGAATCACAGATAAATGATAAAAGGTTTATCAAAATGATAAAAGGTTTAGAAAAAATATGGCCTATGAGACCTATGAGAATTCGTTTAGTCTAGAAAAATGAACTTTAGGGGAGAATACAATAGTATTATGTGAAATTACAACAGTATTTAAAATATTAGTGTTAATTGATGCTTACTAATTGTTCTCTCTGCTAGACACCAGGCAAAGAAACTTGAATTGACAATCAAAGGACAGTTTAGATGCTGGAGAAAGCTTTGTGGTTTTAGGGACAGCTGAGTGCAGAATCTCCTTTATTGTAGGTTTTTAGAAGGAGATCAGACTGGCTTTTGGCAGGAACAGTCACACCTCAGAGCAGCAGCTCCTGCTTTACGTCTTGGTTGCAAAATCCTTCAGTCCTGAAGGTGATATGAATACACACCTTATATGCTTTCCTCAAAAGAAATATAAAAAAATAGATGGCAAGAAACCCTGAGAGAAATTGCAGTTATGATGGGAACAGAGTAAAATTTCCTTAATCCATGCAGAAGTCTGTGACTTCACCTTATGGCCTGCCTGCAAACTCACAGGCCCTGCTCCGAGAAGGATCTCACAGGCTTCAGCCGGGATCGAACAGCCCAAAACGCACCTCAGAGCCAAAAAATCCCTGCCCAGGCCCAGAGGCACTCACACCCCGTGGCCACCCCACTGTCACGCCGCAGGCCCGTGGGCTGAGGTAACCCGGGGCGAAGGGGG
>NW_010327341.1:0-9408 GCF_000700745.2 Antrostomus carolinensis | reverse complement strand
TGGGCTGCCCAGGGAGGCGGCTGAGTCACCAGCCCTGGGGGTGTTTAAAAGACAGGTAGATGAGGTGCTCAGAGATATGGTTTAGCAGTGGACAGGTATGGTTGGATGCGATGATCTTAAAGGTCTTTTCCAACCAAATGATTCTATGATTCTCCTCCACATTTGTACTGCCAGTGTCTTAGGCTTTACACTACAAGGAGCACCTGGCTCCCTTGAAGACCAGGCTGAAATCAGTTGGAACTCAAGCACTGTAGCACTTTCTTGAGAGATGGGCCTGGCAGGAGGGAAAAGTTGCAATTTTTAAACTGCAATGGATGTTTTAAAGAGAAATCAAAGCCCTCAGAAATCAGTATTAGTACAGTATCATGACGGCTCAAGACTGCCAAATGTTGAGCTCTGCCATGAAAAGAGAAAGGGAGAGGGCAGACGTTAACAGAGAGAGCAAGAAGTCCCACAGTAATTTCCACAGTGCATTTGGGACAGGAGCATAGGTTTCTTTTCCTGTTTCAAGAACTTTCGCAGAACAATGTCAAGATGTCTTTAGAGAGCCAGGGGTGAAATGAAATTATTTAAGTCCATTTGCGACTCCAAGTCATGCAGAGTACGTACCAGGTTTCCCTGAGAGTTGCCCATTGTGAGCTGCCCAGTGACCCTTGACAGGAGAGGGACACTTAACATTGCAAGTGTGCCCTGTTCCCAGCTGGCCTCTTGTTCCACAGCCAAATGCATAGATCATTCCTGAAGAAGGCACAAAGGCTAAAGTGTGACGCCTGTAACAGAGAGGGGTACAAAGTTTGGGCCTTGTTTAACAACTAAAACAAAACAAAACAAAAAACCACAAACAACAAAAATACCACCTCAGCCTAAAACTTATTCTTGGTTCCTCTATGCCAGAAGCTGGTGCAAAGCAGTATCTTTACAGTAGCACCAGTGCTCAGTTTTTGCCACCTGATGGCACCAGTTTATGGGATGGAGCTCTTTAGGTGGAAGGGACAAAGAGCAGCATGTGCCAGCATACAGCTGGTATCAGGCTCACAGACAGAATTAGCTTAGTCATTTGCTAAGCCTGTACATATCAAAAAGCAACAACACAGCACCAGTGTTAATAACTCTCTTTTCATGAAAGAGGCTGGAAACTTGTGACCAAAGGGGCTGCTGGTCTGAAGTCTTGCTGAATTATTAAGATGGGAAGGTATATTTTACCAGGTCACAGCACAGGGAACAACCCCAATTAAAAAACAACCTCCTTTAGAGGGTGTTAAAATTCTCATGGGAAGTAGAATTTAAATTAACTTAGTTTTGACACTAGGATGCAGAAATAAGACTATTCCCCCTATTTATAAGACTCTGTGTCAGCATCAACCTCCACCAAAGAAAATCTCGGACTGCACACAGGACTCACCTGCCACAAGCAATCTGGGATACTTCACTGCCCATCAGCTCAAGAACTCTTCGGGGGTTCACTTCATCATTCATGGAGTCATGTCCCAGTTGCCCGCAGGAACCTGCACCGAACGTGAACACCCCTCCACTCTGTTAGCAAATCAAACAGCATATTCTCCATTTAGGGACCCATAACCCAGCAGTATCTTTCTGACTCCAGTTTCAGTACGAGCCCAAGCTTAGGTAGAGATTGCTGGGGATTTCCAAAGGATTCAGAAAAGAAACTTGGATTCTGATAATGCAGCTTCCAAACAGCTATCGCACCACCTACCAGACACTGACAGAATTATCTTCAGGTAGGTCTACACTAGTCCAGCTTCCCCGCCATCACCAGATGAGTCTGAAATCCCAGCAGGTTTAAACATGGCTGAGTAGTGCCCATTTCCACAGTACTTTACACTCATCTCTGATCAAAAGGACTGTGACCTTTTTCCTTGAACAAAAGCTTCTACATAACTGATCTTCTACAGTGTTTTTCCCACAGGAATCCCAATGTCAGCTGTTTTAATTAATTTTACAGTGGAGAACACTGAGACATTAAAAAAATGAAGCAACATCTAGGAAGTGGCAGAGGCAAGGCAAGAACTGAGCAATGATCCACCAAATCCTAGCCCTATCCTCTGTCCACTAAGCCATACACCACTTGGAAACAGCAAGTTTGGAATGGAAAACCTCTTGTAAATGCTGTGAGGGATTGCTTATGTTTTATTTAAACACCCATTCATTTTGACTTGCATTTTATTCTGATGCACAATATCACTCTCTTTTTATCTTCCAACAAAATGCTATTTTCACTCCTTTGGATGTATGGTTGTTAATTTTTTTTCTCAAAGCTAACTTCTTTGAGTGAGTCACCTGAGTTTTACTATTCATTGTCATGGATTACTAACATCTTCATCTTCAAAAACAGCAATGGATCATGTTGGTAATGAATCTCAAAATATTACAGTAAGATTATACTTTCCATTTAGTTTATTTTACTGGAGTTGGATGGGATACGATAAGTCAACCTGTTCTTTTCTACCATTACCCAGGAAACTAATGTGAAACCATAAGGCAGGCAAGATAGCAGCCAGGGTTCCCAGGTAAGCATCTGTACCTTTGTCAGAACTGCTGTGTGTTCCTCTCCACAGCTGATGTAAACAACCTTCTGAGACCGCAACAGCTTCACATGACAAGGGGATTCTCGGTCTGCATTGAAGACAAAGAAAATAAAGGAGCTGATTCATAAACACAAACATAAACATCCAAAAAAACCACTGGCAGTTTGATTTTCAGATGTCATCTATGTGCACAATGGAAGCTTTAACAATGGGGGGGAAAAACACGTGTCCTTGAGTACTTCACTGCTGCTTTCCTCACTCATCCTGGCTCAAAGGAAATTGTCCAGAGCAAGAATGCAAATATTGAGAGTCTTGTGTAAACTCAACATGCACTTGCAGTTTGGGAGGTATGACGAGTGCAGCCTAGCTACATCCACCTTCAGCCTCGTGCTCTATTCCAGACTCCTCGATGACAACTGCAAACATTTGTTTCCAAAACCTTGCTTAGACCTTTTCTATACAGAACAATCCTGACATGTGGGAGACGCCAGCGCAACACACAGGACAAGTTGAATTCCAAGGTGTATTTAAATGTCTAGCTTCTGTTGTCATCCTTTAAGAAGATCCTCCTACTTGCAAAGGCTAATCTCTGCCAACCATTAAATGATGCTTTTCTCCTTCACTGTGACATTCTAATCATTAAAAGTGGGTCTCCCAAGGATGAACACACTAAGCAAGGTCACATGTTTTACTGTTGTAAAAATAAAACAAAAGCTAAGCATTTGAAGGAGCACAAGGCACCTCAGAATAGTTAGATATTAAGGGGAGCAGCTGCTTACTTCGTACCAGCAAAAAATCAGGTTTCTACCTATGGAAGTTGTCCATTTTTTAAGACTCTCACCCAGGATTTGATAGGCACTTTTTTCTGGGTAGTGAAAGGAAAACGGTCACATTTTCATGGATTTAGAAATGAGAGCAGATTTTTCATTTACTTTGTTCTGTATTTTAGCACTCTGATCTTTTTTTTGACAGGAACTACACTTCTTATCTCTACAGCATAATTGTTTAAATAACAGTGCTGCAGACTACCTCATGTTCGTAGACTTTGCTGTTCATGTTCACTAAGTATAACTGACATTGTCTTACCAAGATTCACTTACCATAAATATAAAGTATTTACTACAGTGTCATGTATTGAGGGTAAGCAGAGTATGATCCCTGGCCAGCACATCCCCACAAGTAAATGTCCCTTGTATGTTAATCTAAGATTAGCCCCATAATAAAGCAATCCTCTCACATATAAACTGCAGCTCTATTGAAATTAGAAGCATTTATCTGCCAGACTACACAGAAAGAACACGGCTGCTCTTATACAAGATCAGCTCTAGCTTACATATAGTACAAGATAATAGACCTGGAGCATTTTTGAGAGAACATAAGATATGCAACAAATCTTAGAGTTGTGTTTCATATTCCTAAAAGTGTAAAGCAAGATTAAATGATGCATACAACATTTGAGTATCCTTTGCTAAACTAAAGGCTGTTTTTGAGTAATGGCTTTAAATACATGTTTCAGTTGGTAGGGTGGATTGTCAAAATGCATAATTCCATTATAGGTACTCAAAATGTGAGGGAATGTTGCTTTTCTCTTGCAACATATATTATAAAACCTAACATTTACAAATGTATACACCTCATGTACTCACCCATGCAAAATAAATTATCTGTTCATGGAAGGTATCACATCCACACTCAGTAGCTTGCCTAGATACTTAGAGCTACTCAGCAACTATTCAGAAAACTATTAAGAGGTTGAGCTAAAGCTCTGTAGAAAATCTTTCACTCACTTGCTTTTGCAAAAAAGTTAAGAATATGTTAACAACAAGCAGGGGATATCTGGGCTTTTCAGACTAGTGGTAATGTCATATCCACTCTTCAGTCTCATTTATAAACCTATCTTCAAGTCTGTTGATGGCTAAGCTTCACGGAATATGGCCACCTGGAAAAAAACTGCCACTGGCCCTCTGTGTCTGGAAAATTGTGCAGTCAATAAACTAGAAAACATTTTACAATACTGAGGTACTCTGTGTTGCCATCATTTTGTAGCATACAGGTGCTCACCAGCTAAAAATACGTTGACAAACAAGGGGATGGGTTCAGCCTGCTGTTCTGCCATTGCTCCACATCAACTTCAAACAAAATATGGACAAAGCATTTTTGAGAAGAGGAAGAAAGAACCAGAGCACTTGCTCAATGCCTGCATTTTGACACCTACATTTGAAAGATCTTTCTTTTTGACCTTCCTCACTTCCACTAACATCCAGAAGAGGAAAAAAAGTGTATCTGTTCCTACTAAGTATGAAAAGTCTGCAGAGTCTATCAGAGACTGCTCCTCTGTCCTCTCCTCCCAAGAGGAGTTGCTGAGGGTTACATATTCACTCAGTAAAAACATAGTCAATGCGAACAGAGACATTAGGCCAAAAAAGTCCATCCCTCTTTCACCTAGGAGCATAATTTTAATACCTCGTTCATCACTTAGTCCCAGCTGTCCTGAGCTGTTCTTCCCCCAGCCAAACACAGCTCCTGAGAGAGAGAGGGCAAAACTGTGGGCTCCTCCTGCAGCAACCTGAGCCAAAGGGATCCCATCAAGAGACTTGACACGTTGTGGACTGGCTTGGGAGGGACATTCTTTACCCAACCCCAGTTGACCATAGCTGTTCTGCCCCCATGTGAAGAACTGGCCATCTGAAACAAGGAAAGAAAGATAAGAGTGATTAAAAGCCAGTTAACAGAAAAGCAAGTTTGTCAAAATGAAAAAAAAACCTGTGCTGGGGCCTTTTGCTCCCACCCAAGCCTCATGATGGAAAAATCAAGCAAGACACTCTTTGCCAAAATAAAAGCATAGTTTGAAGCCACCAGGTAAATAAACAGACACGCAACTAAGTGCAAAATATAGTATCAGACTGCTGCAACCTAAACAGTGTAACAAAGAATGGTCCACGTGTTACATCCAGAAGAGTAATTGCCAAGGATAATTTCAACACAAAGGAATTAATTACACACATTTTTCTACATCAAGATGGAAAGCTTTTAAGTGTTCCTGCCATCATTCACCAGTGAGACAGTGGGCGGCCTGTGTATAACGTTTTCTTTCTTGACAGTATAGGCAAAGCTCTTCTTCAATATTCATGGTACCTGATCCACTTTATAGCCTCCCATTTGGCCTGAAAGCAGTCAGGACAGGGATGCCCTTGGTTTATTATGCAGAAACACACAATCTTGGACACTGTGCAAAATAACAGCACTAACCTTGATAATAAATAATGAATGTTACAGTACCTGCTGCCAAAGCCAGGCAATGCCAATTTCCACAGGAAACCTGAAGTATTGTCTGTTGGTTCAATTTCTTTATCAACCTAAAGAAGATGACACTATTTTAGAATAATTGCCCACAAATATAGTGTCACTCGAGGTCAAAATTATTATTTCCATTCAGATGTTCATCCTACACATACACACAACCTATGGTTTTGAGATTGAGGAACGGAGTCTTGAAAGTTATGCATATGCATACATAACAGATGCAAATCTGCAGAGACCTTTAGACACTTGACTACTAACTTCAACTACACTTACTGACATAACACTGGATCCAGCCATCTGGAAATGGTGAAAACAGCTGGTCTTGGTGTCTCTCTCACACTATTCTTTTTCAGGCGTCAAGATTTTTCATGCTTCCAGAGGCCTAGCAGTTCCTATGAGTTACAGCATCAAAACCTCTTCAGTGCTTTGTACAGAGGAAAGCATGTAGAAGGTTCAAGTTACCTCACAAAAACATTACTTTTCAAACGGCATTATCACAACAATATGTGAGCCTGTCTCTCTCTGTTATATCAGAACAACCTGCAAGTTAAGGACTGTCTTCCCACAGAGCCCTTCAGCTCAAACATTAACTCCTTTCCTTTTGTCTTGGTTTAATCAGTTGTTGTATCACCCAGTGACCTCTCCTCACCTGGAAATGGGAATCAGGAAAAGGAAAGGAGACCCATGGGTTGAAATGAAAACAGATTTAATGAAATAATAATAAGAACTAATATTCATACTAATGTAAAATACACAAAGTTATACTCAGCTGACAAAAGTATGACAGTCACAGCAAGCAGGAGAGCAGGACTCAGGAGCAGAATGATGGACGAGACTCTCCAGGGATGGCAGCCATTGAGGAACAAGGTTCGTCCCTATCAAACTCACCAATTTATAGTGAGCGTGACATTTATGGTATGGAATAATTCTGTTGGCCAGCTTGGGTCAGCTGCCCTGGCGTTGGCTCCTCCTGGCCTTAGCACCTGGCTTACCCGCAACTGCTAAAGACCTTGGTCACGGTGGAAACCTGCATACCATGGCTGGCCACAAACTAAAACAAAGTGTCTTATCAACTTTGTTCTCACCAAACAGGGTGCTGCAGTTGTCTTAAAAATGCGGCTTTTCTGAGAGAGAATTAATTCTATGATTCTACCCCAGTGAAACCAGGACACCTTTAAATACTGTTTCAACAATGACAGCCACCCTAGATAGATGTCCCAGACTTCTGCTCTGCACTGGACCTGCAGTGGCAGATCGAATAAAAGACAGACTACATCTGTTGTTAATGCAGCATGATATAGCACCATCAAGTACAAAGAGACTGGTTATCTTTATTATGCTGATAAGCTGAGACTTATCATCTGTGAACTGCTTTGGATGGAAGAGCCTCGGTGTCTGCTGCTGGCCACTGCCACCATGCACACGTCCTTGCACTTAACCCTATTCGTGTTCTGACACAGGTAAGACACATTAAATAAGCAAGTAAATTAAGCAAATTGAGAACTACTTTAAAGTTTCTGAGCAACTATTCAGAACTGCAGTAGGCTGGCTTAGCTTTGCTGCTACTGGGCAACACTGCAGAAGGTACCAGTTCATATATTTTTTTCCAGTTCTTGAAATGTATCTCCTATCTCAGAGGACTTCCTAGGGACTGAAATAAAGATGGGCATCACATGCAGCGTTTCTATTTTTGGGTCCTCCCTCATGCACCTCCTTGCTCTGCACAAACCAGGGTGGCATTTTTCATTGAGGAAGCCAAGCACATCCTGATTTTCTTTTCCATGACACAGCACCCATGGACAGAAGGCCTGTCCTGCCCAAGCCTCCTGAGAACTTGCCTAAATCCCAGGGGGGCTCATGGAGCACCAGTAGAGTACAGAAAAGGAGGAGGTATCCCCCTTACATCCCTACTTGAGAAGTGCCAAATTACTGCCCCTCTGAGAGAAACTGCTCCCACTGACTCCAGGCTGGAAGGCCAACAACCCTTGTTGCACCATCTCTAAGGAGCTGCCTTAAGGAAACCTGAACCTGTTAAAAATTTACCTTGGTACCGTCACTGCGTCTTCTATAGTGGTGAGGCCCAGCTGTCCATCACTGCCAGCACCCCAGGAGAAGAGCTGTCCCTGGTCGCTGAGGGCCACGCTGTGAGACTCCCCGCAGGCCACGTGCACAATGTGCTGCCCGGCCAGGGCTCCGATTTGCTCTGAGGAAAACAGAAGACCTCTCTGGTCATAGGATTCATCTCACAGTGACATGCAGACATCAGGTCTAGGCAAATCTGTGTGCAAAGCCATTCAGATGGCTGCACTGATCCCAAATTTAGTTTTAAAACACTTCCTACAAGAGAAAAGCACCATGTTTTACTGAAAACATGTAGCTGCTGGGCTCTTCCAAAAGCCTGGTCTGCAAATCATAGGAGAAAGGCAGGCACACACCCCCAAGCACAAAGACAGTCTACACAGAGACAGCCTCACAGGTACTGGAAAACCCATCAGCTTGTTTAGAAACAACCACACTTCCCAGATTTCAGGATTTCTCACTCAGTTTTGATGTGGGGATCAGCCAGGACCCAGAAGTTGGCAGACTCTGTAAAATAGATTTGACTTTCCACAGCTGTCATGTCCAATGAAGATGGGTCATCCATAAAGCTAATCAATCCATCCTCCCATTGCTTTATTGCTTGATGAGTGAAAGCATATGCTTGGAACAGGTCTGAAACTATCAACCTATTACTGCTACTGTCAGACACCCATTAAGAAGTCCCACAAAAAGGACATGAAGTAAGAAGACCTTATGGAGGAATAAAAGAGAATAAAAACACTCGGTCCTCTGGAAGATCACCCACAATTGACTTTTCATCATTACATCACATTAGGCAACCGAAGTCGGTTTGACAACTACTCTTACAACATCAACAACCAAACCTTATTCATTATGCAGAGTTTTTACAAATGGACATGAAAAAGTCTTGTTTTGCCATAAAACATTGGAAATGCCACACATCTGATGGAAAAGCCACACAAGCCAGACAGAAGTTGTTGGATTTTTTTTTCCTTCCCTGAATGAATACAAATGTTTAAGGTGGATGAAGAAAGATTTCACCCTGTAAGCTACAAGACAGTGACTGACGTTATTAAAGTCCCACTTGCCTGCAACATGAGAGGGAAGGGCAGCTACATGTCATTCTGTGAAAACGATACCCCACATAAAGGGCATCCAGAAATCATCCATGTACTTAGCACCAAAACCTGCATACTGATCAATCTAAATGTCTTCAATGAATTTAAAAGGAAGACACCCCTAGGAGGGCTTGCCTTCTAAGTCTAGGAGTCAGAAAATGAGAAGAATCCCTAATGGATGTTATAGAAGAGAAAGGTGACAACTATTCAGATATGTATAATTGGAAAATGCTACCTGAATGTGTGCTGCTTTTCACTCAAAATAATCAATGGCACTGGAGGCGCCATTTACAAGTAATAAGCACACAGTCTAGGAGGGCTTGAGGACTGGGCCTGCCTGCCCTCCAGTCACCCTTTAGCCCTGCCATCTAATAACCCTG
>NW_010327340.1:11962-13065 GCF_000700745.2 Antrostomus carolinensis | reverse complement strand
CCAACACCCCTCGCTCTAGTGCCCAGGCCGGATTCACACCCTCAGCAGCAGAGCAAAGGGGGGACGAGCGCCTTTTTGAAACCCAGCAGCTCCCCTCACGCACGCGCTGCAAACAGCCGACACACGGCAGCATAGAGACAGAGATGTATTTGTGGTGATGTTGCATATTTAAGACAACTTTACATAATGACACAGAGCTTCAGGTCCTCCCCTGCAGCAGGGTCCTCTCATCCCGTGTCCCTCCCCAGCCCGGAGCACCCCACGAGCAGTGGGCTGGGGTACCAGTGGGGATGTGCCCCCACACACCAACAACTCCATCCCCTCCATTTCACAACGTGCCTTGCAGCACCAGTATCCTTAACCCACAGAGACTGGGAGAGCAGCCCTGCCAGGCAGGGAAGCTGGGGCTTTGGAGGAAAGATGACAGAGAACTTTGGAGACAAGAGAACCCAACTGGCCAAGCCACGAGCCACCAGCTCCTGCTGACCCTGCCTTGGGCAGAGGGGTTGGGCTCGATGGTCTCCAGCTGATCCCCAGCAGCTCCCCAGCCCTGTGCAGGGACAATAGCCCTCCCCAGGCTGAGCAGGAGTTCCCACTGCAGTCCTGCACGGCACACATGGAGCATCTTCTCCAGATGAAAACCAAACCCAGACTTCTCCAGACAGCCTCAGTCTTTGAGAAAGGAATGTTGCAGGCAGCCCCCAAGCCTGGGAGGATGGTGGGGAAGGGGATGTTCCACTGTAGAACTTGGTGGAGAAATGGTGGAGAGCAGATGGAGCTGGCTGGACCTCGTCTCGCCTCTTTGCTTTTTGGCCTGGGAAGCACAGCAGATCCCAAGAGCTTCTACTGATCCAGGAGAAAGGAGAAGGTTGGGCCCAGGGGTCGTGGCACAGGACAGCGCTCTGGGCATGGCAAGCTGCAGTCTCATCTGCAGCAGAACGTCGATGGCATTTTGGCAGGGGACTGGGGTGTCCCTGTGCTGAAGTGGAGACAGAGGCAGCAGGGTCTACGGCGGCTTGTTGGACTTCAGCTGTGAACAGAGCGCTCCTCTGCTCGCCGACACACCACACAGCTGCACCAGCAGCTCCCAACATTTGGCACAG
>NW_010327340.1:11007-11919 GCF_000700745.2 Antrostomus carolinensis | reverse complement strand
AGGGGCAGGAGGGTGCAGCTCCCCAGCAGTTCCCAGCAGGAAATGGGGAAACAGCAAAACAAGAATAACAATACTAATAATTTAAAAAAAAAATAAATGTAAACAACCCAGCACCCTGTCCTGTAGCGCCAGGACACCCAAGAGAACAAGGTATGTTACAGTCTGAGGGGAGATGGAGACACAAGGACTTCCCGGCCAACACGGGGTCTCGTCTCTATTGCACTTTGCATCATATATATTTCTCTCTATATATATTTATAAAAATACAAACTAAAGGGCTGGGGTGGAGGGGATGAGATGCAAGCCCTGGGCCAGCAGCAGCTCTGTGCACACGGCAGGCTCCAACTCAGTCTGCTTCTGCCTGTCCCTAGAGTCCCTCACCAGCCCTCCTGGGGGTCAACCAGCAGCACAAGGGGCTGATCCTGCAGAGACCCAGCCCGGGGCTGGGCAGGGTGCTGAGCTGGTCCAGAGCCTGCCTTCCCTCCCTTTGCTCCCGGAGCCCCGGAGCCCTGCCGTAACCAACACGCTGCTCTTCCCAGTGACCAGTGCCACCCACGCCCCTGTGGTGACAGGCACCCAGGGAAGGTGGGCAAGACCAACCTCACATCTCCCCCTCTGCCCAAAATACCCCCAGGAGAAGGTTTTTTTCCCCACCTAGAGGTTCCTCTCTCTCCTCCTCGAGTGACTATGGTGCAAATCGCACGAGGTGATGTAGTCCGGAGACCTCACCACGCGCCAGTGACGGAGGATGCTCCTCGCTCCCAAAGCCGCCCCCCCAGCTGCTCCTGCTACCTCAGCCGCCCGTCAGGTTTGATGGGCCCCAGTTCTGATTTGGGGTCCGGGGAGAGGGAACTCCAGGAGGTTTTGCTGCAGGTCTCCAGGGAGGTGCAGGTGGAGGGGCTGCCAACACAG
>NW_010327340.1:9377-10649 GCF_000700745.2 Antrostomus carolinensis | reverse complement strand
TACTGTCACCCTCCTGGTGGGGCTTAGCACCCCATCCCTTTGCAACACCAGCCCGAGGAGAGGGATGCCACTGCAGGGCAGAGAGATGGATCTGACCTGCAAACAGGCCCCCTCTGCAGCTGCCTGAGGGCCTGGTTTGAGGACAGGGGACACCAGTGGGAAGGATGGCTCCTGCCTTGTCATCAGCTGCAGCACAGAGAGGCCAGCAGCAGGGGGAAGCCTTGGACTGCCCGCAGGGATGTGACCCCACCCAGCCCCAAACTCCAGAGCATCTCCTCACCTTTCCTGAGAGGCTGCTTGCGGTTGAAGGTCTGAGGCACCACCAGGAATTGATTCTCCCCCAGGAGCTCCCAAAACTGGAGGAGACGGATGGTCCAGACACCGGGGCGCAGGGGCCGATTGAGGGGGGGCTTGTACTGGGTGAACTCTGCCTCGGCATCCACCGTGATGTCGTAGGAGGCGGCAATGATGTAGGTGGGGTCAATCCACACCACTGTGGCTGTCAGGTTGGGGCCTCGTGCCCATTTCTGCATGGCCACTGGCTCATCGAAAGGCCCCATCAAACCTCCAAAATTGCGGAAGAGCCTTTCCTTGGGGTCCCACTCTGTGCCCACCTTGAGGGACAGGAGACACAAGCAATGGGACACTATCAGCTCAGGTTTTGCATTTCACCTCACCAAACCAGGGAAGGTATAAACTTTGGAGGCCAGAGCAATGCACACTCCACCCTCCACAGCTCTCCTGCCTGCCTGCACCGTGCCAGCACTAATCCAGCTGTGTGATGCCTCCTGCAGCTGCAGGCGCTGGGCACCACAGCCTCAACTCCCCCAGAAAGATCCCCTTCAGGACTTTCCCCCACCCCACACAGAAGCCAAACACCTGGACAAAGGTTTGTTTTCAGACATGACAGCAGCACCGTTTCCTTCCATCGCCACGGCGTGCAGGTGGGGAGAGGAGGAAGGGCAGCGCAGTGTGGGAAAGCTGGGGAGGAAAGTGGGTGTTGTGAGGGAAACTGTCCCCTCTTACCTGAAGGTTCTGTAAACGGTTTGCCTGCCCACCATGACCTGCCAGCTTCAGAGCTCCTTGGGGCATCATCCATACTTCCAGGGACTCTGCCTGCCCAGTTGCCAAATTCTGCACTTCCTGCATTACCAGGTAACCCTGGAAACGGTCATCATAGAAATATAAGTGCACACTGGATGGGAAGCCCTGGGGCTCAAACCTGGAGAGAGGGAGGGAGAGAGCGAGAGAGAGAGAGAGCGAGAGAGAGAG
>NW_010327340.1:6400-9312 GCF_000700745.2 Antrostomus carolinensis | reverse complement strand
AGAGAAGACAGACAGAGAGGTTGCACGTGTGAGCATCAGCATCCTGCCAGCACGAGATGCAGGCCACCACCCAGAGCCTGGCTGGAGCCTGTGGCAAATACCCCACCTGCAGAGCTTGTCAGCCTTTGCTGCCAGCACGGCTGCGGCTTTGCGGAGCCCCAGCCTGGAGAAGGCCGTGTAGAAGGTTAGGGTGACATCGCTGAGGCTGCTGAGCCCATCAATGCGGTCGTAGACATTCTCCCAGTATGCCTTCAAGGCCGGTGTGTTCGGGGGGTAACTGCCGTAGAGGTGTGTGTCCAGGATCTCCAACACCTCCTGGTTCACCGTTGACTCAAATTTGCGGGCAAAGAAAGTGGGTCTGGAGAGTTGCTGGAAGGACACAGGCATTTCCAACAGCGTTGGCTGCAGCCCCTCTGCCCTCCCACCTCAGCACGGCAGCTGGGAGGGAGACAGACTGGGAAGAAACATGCTGGGACACATCCTGCCCCCTTTGATGGCACGGGCCAGCCAGCCTCTACTTGGGATGCTCTATGGCAGGATCAATGGGAGCACACAGTATAGTCACTGGTAATGCTGGTGGGTTCTCATCTCTCCCACTGCCTCCCCCTTTCTGTGCTCAGAAGCAGCCATGTGTCATCTACCTCCTTTGCTGCAGTGTCTATTGAGATGGGCCCTCACCCAGCAGAGCTGCTGTGGAGCCCCTCACGTGAGGCCTGGCCACATGGAACAGCTCACAGGATCAGGGCCATGCACTATATAAGCCCAGGACTGCTCAAAAATCCCACTAACTCCTCTTTTCAGTGCTGGGTGTATCTCCCTCAAACCTCCCTTTTTCATTCTATGTCCCTACACACCGAGAGCATGGGAAACAGGTTGTCACGAGGCGTTTTGTGCTGCCAAAGAGGACAGCTCTCTGGAGTGGATCTACTGAAAACATCTTTGCCCAAATAATAGGTTTGCAGGAAACAGCGGGAAAATGGGAGAGAAATTTTGAGAAGAGGAGCAGCATTGCAAACAAAAGCCTGGCTGCTGGGCAGAACAGTCAGTGTAATCCCACTGCCCGAGCGTCTACAGACACATCTGTGTCGAGCCCCACGGTGACTGGGGAGCCAATGCTGCTCCTGTCCCTGACAGGGCTAGGGTGAGGCCTGTGGGGGCAGGCACAGCGGCTGGCATTGCACCCAGGGCTGCACCCGCAGGGGAGAGAGACAGGGAGGAGGGGAGAGAGCAGGAGGAGAAAGGAGGATCTTTTTCACCTGTAGCCGGAGGAAGTCCTGGGGTTTGAAGTCATTTGGGGAGCACCCACACCAGTCGACTATGTGTTTATATTGGCACTTACAGCCCAGCTTCCGGTTCCAGTTGGTCACTCGGAGGTTGTTATCGACCAGTGTCTCGCAGGCATGACTGTTCTCCAGGACCGTGTGGAAGAAGGACTGTGCACGGCAGAGAAGGGACAGGAGACCCAGTGGGGATGGAGGACAGGTGGTTAAAGGAGACTCCCCACCCCTCACTGACAAGAGGAACAGGACAGACAGAACAGAAGGCTGTCCCTGTTCCCAGCACAGGGCAACACGTAAGGGACCAGGCTGTGCACCCCCATCAGTTCTTGTCCAGCCCAGAGGGGCATCTGGACCTAAAGCAGGGCTGGATAGAAACATGGCCCTTGGCTTGTCTTGCTCCTCTCTCCCCTCTTATACCTGGATCTGGACAAAGGGGAGGCACAAAGTTGCCTGAGCAGAACCAACAATGCCCTTTGCACCTACTGAGGGCAGGGATGAAGTAGGACAGAAATGTTAAGTACAGTGGCAGTGGTTAAGTACAGAAAATCTGGCCCATGGCCCACAGCCAGCACCCACCTCGGCTGGCAGGAGCGTGTAGGTGTAGAACTGGCGCAGCTGGGACACCAGCTGGTCGTTGGCATAGACCACGTACTCCACAAAGCTGCGTGTCAGCGAGAACCAGTCGGAGCCCCCGTCCACCACGATGCCTTCGGGGATGTGGCGCTCGCCCAGTCGCCACATGTGGGAGTCACACTCGTGGAACAGGCGGTCCAGGCCCTGCTTCTTGATAAATCTGGGTACAGGGACAAGGATGAGGGGTTAGGGGTGTCATCCACCTTGCTGGGTGCAGCTGCAGCCAGAACATCCCCTTCACCCAAATTGTCTCAGTTCTTCTCTGAAATCCCTCCTTTTTCTGTTCCTCCCGCTCAGCTCTGCCCCTGGCTGGGATTACCTGGCATTGTCTCGGCCATGAGACTTCAGGAAGTTCTTGTCTCGGTACTTGGACAGGAACATCACCAGCTCTTCATTGGTCCTGAGGTGCAAATTAGAAAGCATTAATGGCCCCTGGGGTAAGACAGCCCCGTGAACATTCATACTGCAAGAGCCATCAGAAACAAGGAGCCTAAAGCTGCTTGGGGGGTGCTGAGTCAAACCCTTGTCCCATCGCTGGGGAGACACAGATGTGGCCTCTGCTGTCTGGCGCCTTACAAATGTGTTCCCCTGCAACACCCAGACTGCAAGAAAAAAACAGCCTCCGAGGTACTGGCTGGGCTCCTCTGCAGAGATGGGACCAGCCTGGCCCTGGAGCATCATCAGGAGTACGTGGGTGTAATCTCTGACTCCATCTTCCCTCACCTCCCTGCTCCTCCCAAGGCCGCTGCAGAATCATGCAGCCTGAACATCTCCATCCTCCTCCCTTAATCCAGCAAGGTCCTCACCTCGTGGGGTAGTCAGTGGCACTCAGGTTGATGAAGAAGTCCCAGGGCCACTCGGACAGTTCCAGCAGATCCTTCATGCTCCGCAAGTACATCTTCAGCAGGCTGGCACCTCCCCAGATGGTCACCATGCGCCAGGGTGTCACACGGATGTTGGGGTAGTGCTGGGCCAGCTCCACTGCCTCGCGATGGAGGT
>NW_010327340.1:4986-6351 GCF_000700745.2 Antrostomus carolinensis | reverse complement strand
CCCCCTTGCCCCCAGCCCGGGATCAGCCCTCACAGCAGCCTCTAAAGGGAGGGGAGCACCAAGACAAGACTGCTCTGGGCAGGGGGGATAGATCCTGCTTCCCTGGGGTTGCAGAAATAGCAGTGGGAGGGTCACAGCTCCACCAGCAGCGAGGACAAACCCTACCCGGCCACTTTCTCTGCTCACCACCCACCCATGACCCAGCTCTGCCTCTAAAGGGAGGGGAGCACCAAGACAAGACTGCTCTGGGCAGGGGGGATAGATCCTGCTTCCCTGGGGTTGCAGAAATAGCAGTGGGAGGGTCACAGCTCCACCAGCAGTGAGGACAAACCCTACCCGGCCACTTTCTCTGCTCACCACCCACCCATGACCCAGCTCTGCCCCCTGTGCTGGTGACCCATCCCCTCCCCTCGCCCCTGCCACATACCTTGTCGACGTGGATGTAGAAGAAGTGCTGCTGGTGGTACACAGCCTTGATGAGCCGCTTCAGCTGGCGAATGGCCCTGCCGTGCACAACCAGCATGTAGGCGATGCGCACGGGTTTGCTGGGGGGTGCCTGCTGCAGCCGGCTCTCGTCCCACTGGATGACAGGGCTGACCTTGCCTGCATGGGGAGGGGGAGAGCTGTCAGCCACCCCCAGCCTTTGCACCCACTGCCCCAACACCCAGAGCTCCTGATAAACCAGGAGACCTTAGCAAGGCACAGGACAGCAGGGAAGAGCTCAGCCTCTGGCCAAGCCCATCAGGCTGCAGTGCCAGTGCGTGGTGGCACACGCAGCCCCTTGTGTTAAACTGACAGGGCTGTGTTGGGAAAGGGGAGGGTGTCCTTCTGTGGCCCCTCAAAACAGAAGATCCAGCTGGACCTCTGCAGGAACCACAGGCTGGGATGAACAGCCCAGCTTAAGGAGGCTGGCACAGTTTTGATTGGATTACAGAGACAGTGGTAATCTGGGAATCAGTGACAGACTGAGGCTGCTTTCTGCCAGGTGGGACAGTTAGGTGACATAAGGAAGGAGATCCACGTGCCTGGCTGGGATATTCCCAATGCCCAGGGGTGACTGGGAACACCCCAGCAGGACTCACCTGAGAGCTGGCAGTGGCGAGGCACAGACTGAGGCATGAGGCTGCCGGCCCGGTGCAGACACACCACGTTGGCAATCTCCTGTTGGCACTGCTTACTGCTGGCCCGGGCCAGCGCCGAGAGGGCGTCTTTGCCCGTGATTTCACACTTGGGGGTGAAGCTGTTCTCAGTGGGCTGGGGAGCCCCCTCCACGCTGCCCGTGTCACCCTGCTGGAAGACGGCCAGCTGAGCCTCCCCACGCAGATCTGTCAGGTTTCTCCGGCTGGAGGGGTCCGGGGCGGCCGG
>NW_010327340.1:0-4970 GCF_000700745.2 Antrostomus carolinensis | reverse complement strand
CCGTGACGGCTCTCACCACCTTGGACACCAGCACCCCGGGGCTGTCCAGCCGTCCCCGCCATCGCCCGTGTTTCCGGTTGGCGCTGCCCCGGCGCCCGGCAGAGCTGTCCAAGTCCTTGGAGCCATCGCTGCTCTCTGGCAACCTGGCTTTTTTCTGCCGCTCCTGTTCCAGTCCCAGGTGGATGCAGGAGAGAGGACAGACAGCATTAACTCTGGCCTGCTTCCCCCTGGCTCTGCCAACACCCTCCCCAGAGCATCCCAAACCCCATGGAGCTCACGTGGTGGGTGTTTTGGGAGCAGGCAAAGGACATCACACCGCCTCTGACAGCTAAAAGCCCAAGCTAACACCCCACAGCAGCTCCCTGCACAGTCCTATGCCCCCCACAGGGGACAGCCCCCTAAATGCCAGCAAGGGAGACCCTGATTTGCAGATCCCATCAGCACAGCACCCTAGATGCACAAAGAGTCTTCCTCTCTGCCGCCGGGCTTGCCACAAGATTAAATGGCCAAGGTCGGTTGTGTGTGTACCAGCTACCCTCTGGGGTCCTGCGTGGGCAGGGACATCCACAGATGGGGAGGATGAGCACAGGGCTGCTCTGGCTGGTGGTGATTATTTTACTGGGAAGCAAATGGACCAGCTCTTCCTTGCCATGATCACACTGTGAGCCCAAGCCCAGCACATTCAATGAAAGCCCAGAGCCCCAGGCGGCCACAGCTGCTCTCTCAGGGGCTAAAAGCACTGGGGAGGCATTGAATGAGGTCCTGCCCGTGCTCCCTTCCCTGGGCCCCAGCTTCCAAGGCTGGGCTGGAGCCGTCGCTGCCATCGCCAGCTTCTCTAGAAATCCCTTTAACAAACCCTCCCACCGAGCCAAGCGGATGTGTAAAGGGAGCAGTTAATTATGCTTCGTTACCTCTGCCAGGCTGGCTGATGAGCAGAAACGAGTCAGCCTTGGGGAGAGCAGAGAGTTAGGAAGTTTGGATACCTGGGAGAGCCATGCTTGTGGGAAAGCACTTTTCCAGTGACTCCTGCCTGCAGGGACATTTGCCCCCAGCCCACTGCAAGTGTTCTTGGCCAACAGGCAGCAAAGCAGCTGCCTGCTCCAGCCAGGCCTATCTCACAATGTCCTCAAAACCCTGCCTGCCCAGCCGCTGCGGGAGGCAGCGAGGCACAGCAGGGGCTATTCCTGGGCAGCAGCATCTTCTGAGGATGGGCAGATGCCTCACAAGGATGGTGGGACTGAATCAGCCCCCTGCACAAGCCCTGCTGTGGGAACAGCTGCTGGGAAGGTCACAGTCAGGAGAAACCATGCCGTGCAAAAGCTGGGAAGCATCTGGCAAGATCTGCCTGTTCCAGTGTCCCTGAACTAACCCGTGTTGTGGTGGCACAGCCTGCAAACCACGGCTACCCAGGAAGGGGGCAAGCTACCGCTTAACTCCCAAGGAGCTGGCACCAGCGAGGATCAGCCAAGCCCCCCTCCACCCAGACAGGCATCACAGGTGGCCCGAGACAGGCAGCCTGAGACAGGCAGTCACCAGGCAGAACCATCTGCTCAAGAGTCATAAACCTGTTTTCTCCAACAAGTATCACAGGAGAGGGGAGGTGACAGGGGAGGACCGAGTCTTTTCCTGCAGGGATGGGGCTGAACCTGCAGAACAGACCCTGTGGAAGAGACCTGCCAGCCCTGCTCACACCCTCTGCTCCCCAACATGCCCAGCTCTGGTGATGGCCATCCTTGGTTAAAGTCCTCTTTGTCCCCCTGGAAGGAGCCCTGCTCCCAGCTCACACCCGGCTTCCTTCCCCAGTAGGGAAGTCATTACAAACATCTCCAGCCTTTCCAGAGCTGCCAGCTAACAAACTCAATGGCTTCTAATTACTGCACGGCAGCAGAGCGATCCCTCCACCCCAGCCAGGCAGGGAATGACTCCAGCCACTCTGCTGTGCTGTATTTAACACTTGTGTGTGGAGCTTCTGGTGAGGCTCCCTGTCTCCCTCCTCCCAACACACACAGTGTACTCCAAACGCCAGCCAGAGGTCACTTCTCCTGTCCTGGGTCCCCTGATGCAACACCACTTGTCCCACACGGCCAGAGAGCTGTGGGGCACTCCATCCCCAGCACAGGTCTGGCTGTGTCAACGTCTCCAAGCTCTGTCATTGTGCGGAGCAGAGCCAACAGTATCTGGTGTCCTGCAGGATTCCCTCTCTGGTCGACTGACCCTAGTGTCTGTCACATGAGTGTGCATCAGGGAAAACCAGCACCAAAATGTTCCAAAGTCACCAGAGGAATCCAGATGCTTGATAGCCAATTGCAGCAGCAGAGCCTTAAACCTCACAATTAAAATGGCTGCAGACAGCCCCCCAAAACCAAATTCTTTTGAAGGAAAAACAAAAATCAAGGAATCTCAGCAAAGCTGGAAGAAAAGACGTTTTGTAGGAAGCTTCTTTAGAGGCTGCAGCACATGGAAGACACCAACACAGAAGCCCCAGAGAGGTGCTGCCTCCTGCCTGGAAGGAGGAAGATAGGAGACAAAGTGGGAGAGGAGATGTGACTGGGCTAAAACACTTCTCCAGCCTGACAGATCCTCTGCTTCGCCCACAAAGACACCGCAGTTTGCATTTTCCTGGTGCCAGCTCCACTGTGGACCAAGTGCTCCAGGAAGCTCCTGGACTTGCTCAGGAGCCATCAGCATCACCACGATGGAGGCAGGATCACTCTGGTCCCTCGAGCTCCCACCTTTGTGTTGCAGACAGGCTCGTGCTGCCTGCAGTGGGGATGCTGTCAGTGAAGGGATACATACCGATGGGAATTTCCTCCCCCATCTGTCAGTCTGGACAGGGATTGTGGTGTTGGATCCCAGTGGAACAGGATAATTTGGCTTCCTGGAGGCAGGAAACTCAGTGTTGACCTGGATGGATGGAGATGGATTCCACTTCTGCTGGTCTGCATACCATAAAGTACCTGGTTGGTGAATAAAGGAGCCTGCAGGACCCTGATATTGGGCTTGCAAAGAGAAGTGACACGATCCAAGCAGCTTGGCCTTCTCTTGGCTGGTGGCTCTGGGGTGGCTGAAGCCCGTTACAGGGCAGCGAGCGGTCGGTGCTGCTGGTGTCAGATGGGTTTACAACCTGCTCCAGTGAAGGGCAAAGATCCTCCCTCAGTGTATACCAGGAAACCACAGAAGATGGAGCCTGCCAAGCAGGGGAAGAGCTCTTCCCTCCCCTGTGAAGGGAAGGAAAGAAAACCAGCAGGCTTTGAAGAACTGAGCAGGACAGAGAAGGGGGCTGCCACCAGCAGAGATTTGGGAACACCTGGGCAACACAGGCAGCTGCCAGCCCAGGGCTGCAGCACAGCCACCAAGCGCTGCAGACACCCCAAAGGCGCTGGTCTGGAGGGGAAGGTGAGCTCGCCCAGCTCCAGACACCCCACAGCTTTCACAGGACTTGAGCCTCCCTTTTCCTCTCTACATCAAGTCACGGCGGGTTCGTGGTGGGGTTGAGCCAGGTTAGAGCTGTGTCCATTAGTGGGAAGGAGCCATTTACTCAAGCAATTAAGAGATCCCAAGGTTCACCAAATCCTTCCATGCCTGCAAGGTCAGGATCTCCTGGGAGCGTTCCTCCAGCTTTACCAGAAATGCCCCTGGGAAATGGTGGCTCCTCCAGGTCTGGCCAAAATCAGAAGCTGTAGGAGGGCACAGAAACCAAGAGCTTTGCCATTTTATAAGAAACAAAGGTTAATTGGACTTTTCCCAGCTTGCTAATGGGTTTGGGCTGTCTGTAAAGTTCAGGATGCTTCTTGCCTTCTCCAAAGAGGCTTGTCCACTCCCAAGCCCTGGAGTCAGGGCTGCTGGAGGTGAACCATTCCCTTTCCAGGAGAAGGGGACTTATGGCCAAGCCTGTCAGCCGCCCATCTCAGTTTTGAGGAGAGACCTGGGAAAACCAGGCAAGGATGGAAGTTGCACAGGGTGAGAGAAGAGCAAAGCAGACGAGCAGTGCAGGATGGTGCAGAGACAGAAGGAAGGAGAAGCTGGGACAGGTGATTTGGCCAAGGTCACAGGAAAGGAGCAGTTGGGCACTCCAGGCTGCTGGACTGGTCTGCTTTCACACTCCCAGTGCCTCTGGATCAAGGGCAACTCTGTGTCTCCTCTCCTTGCCGCATTTATTCCCTAGTTCTGTTTCAGTGGTGCACATACAACAGCATATGAGGGTGCTCATGGCCATTCCCACTATCCCAAGAGGAGGCCTGGGGCTGGGAATTAACCCACCGAGTGGTCACCTCAGAGACCTTCCCCTCTGCAAGGGGCTGCCCTGTTCCCCTTCTCACCTCTTTGCTCTCAGGGAAAACTTTCTAATCCTGTGAAAGGACTCTCTGATCACAGGGTCACCCTCACAGCAGGGAAGCACCCCATGATGGGAAGCTCTCGCCCTCCAGGGATCCTCACCTTTCGGTTCCTGCCCAAGGTGAGGGTCTCCAACAAGACACATTTACCAGGGAAACCTACACAGAGACTCTCAGCCCTTCCCCAACGCTCTTGGAGAAAAGAGCTTCAGCCACTGGTCCACCCAGCTGCAGTGGGCCTGGATGCAGTCCAGGCAGCTCACAACAAATAAATAAATTCAAATAAGCAAACCAGAAGTCAAGAGCTTTCCTTGAAGGTGGCAGCAACGTGCTCCAGATGCTTGGGTCCTCCTGGATACCTGCTCTGTGTCTGACCTTGGGCAAACACCTTCACCAGCCCGTGCCTCAGTTTCCCCACACATAAAAAAGAGGTGACGCCTTTTGCCTCAGCAGAGTATTTCGGTGTAAAGACAACAGATGACTGCGAAAGGTGCCTGCACCCTCACACTTCACAGGGGCATCCGTGACAGGACCAGCTGAACAGGAGGTGCCACCAGCTCCCTGCACTGCTGTGTGTGCTCTCCCAGCTCAGCCACTGCGTGATTTCACCTTTCCTGGCTCGGGTGTCACCCACCC
>NW_010327339.1:0-1016 GCF_000700745.2 Antrostomus carolinensis | reverse complement strand
TGGATTCCTGCCTATTTGCCCTTCCTCCTTGGAGGGAGAGGAGCAGCCCCGACTGACGGCCCCGCACCTGAGCCCCACGACCCACAGAGTCACCTGGAAACCTCTGGGGAGGATGAGGATGGTCCCAGCGCGGTTCCAGGGTGTCACAGTCAGCCCCACGCTAACAGGTGGGTGGGCGAGGGCGAGGCACCCCGATACAGCTCCTGGCACCCCAATACCCGGGCAGTAGCAGCAAATGCAGTGAGCGGTGTCGCCCCAGGGAATTCTCATGGTTAAAAGTGAAAATCCAGAGATTTACAAAGGTGTGTAAATCTGGGGAGCGCATTTGGGGTAATTCAAGATGGAATTTGGGGAGGGTTTGGTAAAGATGTGGTGGGAGAGACTTTGTCACACAGCCGCTCTCCATCACCTCCATGTGAGCCATCTTTTTTCCCCAGTAACCTGAACACCCCCCGCCTGTGCCCGGTCTCACCCTGGCATCGTGACCGACAAACCCTCCGGCTGAGCTCCCCGGAGTGGTAAGTGATGCACTGGAGGAACAGACAGGGGAGTGGGTGGGATCCGGGGTGTCCTCTGAGGGGAGGGTTGAGGAAGGAGACCCCCTGGGAGGGTTTGGGACACCCCTACTCCTTGCAATGGCCGTGTCCCCGAGCCCAAAATTGCAGGGACTTGAGATTTTGGCACCTTGTAGCCAACCCCAAACCCCTGCCCTGCAGCTGGGGCGGCAGATCTGAGGGTGGATTCCAGCCACCCCTGTATGAAATCCACCCTGTTCTGCATCCCGCCGGGTATCCCTCACATCCCATAATGCCGCGGTGGCCTCGCTGCCTCCCAGCCTCGCCCATGACACCACTGCCGCCGGTGCCACCAGTTGCTGGCCGCGCCGGAGCCGGGAGCCCCGCACGGGGAGCAGGATGCTGTCCCTCATCTGCAGCCTCGTGTGATGGTGGAGGACACCAGGGAGATGACAGCTCCTTCCACTGGAGTCCTCAGCACAGCACAGACATGGACCTGCT
>NW_010327338.1:0-18079 GCF_000700745.2 Antrostomus carolinensis | reverse complement strand
CCTGCAGCTGGTGGTGGCTGCACAGCAAAACCAGCCAGAGCTGCTCTGGTGGCATTTCCTTCCACCCATCCCAATTCCCCATTGCTTTGACTAGACAGAAATTGCCCCCAAGAACTTCTCTCTTTTCTGAATGCTGATTTCTGTTTAGTTAATTAAATGTTTTTAGTTATAGTTTTCAGTTTTTTGCACTTTCAGTGTGGAAAGCCAGTCGGTTGTTTTGGGGATAAAATTATATTCTTTCACATTTCTCAGGGAAGAGGAAGTCTAAGTTTAAAGTAGGTTTATAGCCATAGAGATAATGACCTGTTTCCACTGCACCCACTGTCACGCTGTGGGAAAAGAGGCAGCATTGGCCCCAAATCCCCACTCGCTGCCACTTCTGGTGCCACCTTCCCCCTCCCAGCAGCAAGGGTGATAATTGCCTCCCACGGCATGGGGAGGGTTAATTAGCCAGTGTTTGTTCAGTGCTGTGAATAGGTAAAATGCTGTCTAAGTGCAGAGCATTATGATTAATAATATCCAGCCTGCTAAAGCAAAGTGCTTAGAAGGATTCGGAAAGGATTATTCATTTATATGAATACAGAGGATATCTACAGTTACATTAAATGGGATAAAAATCTGCAGGGGACCTAAACCCTCACGCTTCAGGACATAAACCAGCCATTAGCTGCCTGGGTTGGGAGGGAAGATCTCTCCAAACACTTTAGCATAGTCTCACGGTGCTCAGCGGGAGACCCTCATCTTCCTCGTGAGCGTCTAGGACCAGCTCCTCAGCCCAGTCTTGCAGAGAGGAGACCGAACCTGTGTCTGTCTGGCAGTTCACAACTTCTAGTATGGTCCAGTGCTGTATTTTCTGGTGACCCTACCTGTGCTAGCCTTGTGCTAGCCTTGTGTCACCACTCACTGATGCCTCACTTGTGTCCTGGGCCCATCTTGGAGAGCACCCAGCCCCTGCTTTGCTCCACAACCACTGCAGCCAGGGCAGTGGGGCCAACGTGGCACAAAGAATAGAGGTGACACTGTTTTTGCCACCTCGTGCTTCTCTATTGAAGTTGACTCAGAGGAAAAGAAGGAACCTGGGTGGTGGTATATGATGCTGAGAACAGGAGAGGTGAGGGTGAGGACTGTGAGGATAACAAGCAGAAACTGGGGCGGAAAGAGCTATAGATTGAGGAGACCTCTAACAACTCAAGCAGCTCTGTGCCAATTCTCCCCAGCACCTCTGACTCCCTTCAGCAAAAAAACCGCAGGTCCTCACTGTGTATCTGCTCAAAACACTCCCCCCCACCAATATATTTATGTTGTTGCTCAACCAGGAACATCTAGAGCAGAAACTCCAGTTTTGCACCCACCTTCAGAAGTTGAACTGCTGTTCTTTGCTTAGGAACTTGAAATATTTCTCCACTGTTTTTCCTCTCTTTGTTGGGGCAAAAAAACCCCCACTGAAGGTACAAATGGCAAAATATTGCAAGAATTTCTGGTTATGTGGTATTTTTGGTCTCAGTGGTTAAGAAGAAAATACCCCAGATTTGGTCTTGGAGCATGATGAAAAGATAAGGATCGCAAGAAATTAAACTCAGGAAATGCAGAAAATCATAATGCAGGAAATTAAAAGGCAGTAAATTCAAAACCGATACAAGTCTTTATACAGTGTGTGGTTAATCTGTGGAGCTTATTGCCATAAGATATTAAAAGAGGTTGGATGTGCATATGAACATCATCTGCAGTTTCTATAAACACAGTAAACATTAAGCACTTTAACCCTCTTTCCACACAGCACAGACTGACCACTCTTGTGCTTGTGGTTAGCAAAGAGCTTCTCCAAGAGGATTTAGAGGCCAAAGCTGACTGACTGTGTTAAGAATTAATGAAACTCTCTATCCAATACTTGAACCTCCAGATATGGTGGCCCCATGTCTCTGGTGGGGATCCAGGCGGGAGCGCTCAAGGAGAGATGCTCTGTGCATGTCCTATTTGCCCAGATGAGCTCAGGGGATCTGCAGGATCCTGGACAAAGGGCCAAGGCAGCAGTAGGATGGGGGGATAAGCAGCAGCTTTTGGAATGAACAATCTGAAAGCAGAGTCCTCTGAAGCTTATCTGGTTCAGAGGTTGATGAGGCTTGTCTTTGATCTTCAACAACAACCTTCTGCAACTCTGCAAGGTCTCCCACTTCATCAAGAGCTGACCTCATGCAGAATCCCACAGTGCCAAACCCAGTTATATTCTGGGATGCCTTGTTCTCCTCAGACAACCAGGCCCCTGGAACTGACTCAATGCATCCCTCAGGGTTAGGTCAAGGCATTTTGGATGGCCCTCAAGACCTGGGTATGAGCCCTTCTGCTGCAGCCAGCTGGGAGGGGTTGCCCAAGCAGCACTTACATCCCATTTTGCAGGTTAAAGGGATCAGCAGCTGTATGTGACTGTTCTGGGCTGAGTGCCTCAGCCCAGAGGGCTCCCTCAGACAGGAGATGACATGGACACCCATGTGTTGCCTTCTCGCTGTGCTCTTTACAATAACTGAGACCCCTTCGTTTGCTGAGAAAGAGCCAAACCCAATTTATGTCATCTCATAATGGGTACTCTAATATGTTACATTGGATCCAATTAGGTAATGGCAGCCCCAGCAGCGGGAGTGATTTGGGGGGGGTCAGACTTCATCCTGGTTTGGGCTGTGCTGTCGACATTGATCCTAATGAACACCAGCCAGGGGGGTGTCCCCCTGAGCTGCTCTTTGTGATGCTGGAGCAGTTCAGGACTGGTTAATGTGCACTTAACACAAAGTGTTACCTGAAAAAGATGCTCAGGGAGAGAGAGACGCCACGGTGCAGTGTAATTTATGCCTTGAGAATAGGATCCTCCATGGGCATTACAACAGCACACTCGGAAAGGACTCGGCTGCATGCTGGAGAAGAAAGGAAGGCTTTAAGTGAAGATTTAAAGAAGGGGATGGAGCATCTACAAAGAAGGGGAAAACACGCCCTCCAGCTGTGGAAGAAGGCAGAAGGGAGACTGAGATAAAAGGGAAGCTTTGATCTTCCTCCATCCATCAGGCTTCGATCAGCCGTGTCCTGCTGTGCCGGGGCTGGCCCAGGGCTGCTGTGTGACTGCCCAGGTGCTGAGCTGCTGTCATGAAAGGCACGTTCATCGCTTCCCTGGCGTGTCCCCAGGCTGGGCTCCCTTTGCTCAGCTGGGTGCTGCTCTGAGCACCCCATGGGGTCCTGCCACCACTCACCAACCGTTCCAAATGACTGTGCTGGAGCTTCACTGCAGAAGGGTAAAAGCAATAGTTTTCCCATGGCAGAAGCTCAGACAGGGCTCGCTGGGTTTCCTCATTGCTGGTTTGCAAGTATTTAAATGCACTCGCTTTTCCATCTCTACCCTGCTGCAGGATCCACAGGAGTTCAAGAGCATTTACCCTGAATCCCAGGGCTTCCGCTGTTCGAGTTGTAGGAAAGACAAGCAGAGTGCCCAAGAAGTGATGAAATGATGGGTTTGGGCATTGTTCAAACACTACAGAAAACCTCACACGCATATGCAGATGCCCAGCGTAATACAAACCCGCCTCGGGCTCCTGTTCGAGCTTCGGCAGCTTGTGATGAGCTCAGGGCAAAATTAATCACTGACATGTAAGAGGGAGAGCCAGACCTCCCATTATCACAGCCTCATGACCCAAGATGCTCGTAGTACTGGCACCTCCCTGTTGGACTGTGAAGTCTCCTTGGTTGTAAAGAAATGAAAGCCCCAATCTGAGCAGTGGGGGTGTCCCACTGCTGCAAGGAAGCCATCAGGAGTCTGAAAGGACCTATGGTTCAGGCATCAGAAGCACATGCCAGAAAGCAAAGTGACTGAAGGTGTTTTTCAATTGCTTTATGATGTTTTAATTGACCTGCAGTGATGCAGGGCCCGTCCACCCAAGTGACACAATGTGCAGATGACACAAAGCCTGCAGATGATTCTATGATGTTCAGTGCCTGTGGGTGGCATGTTCATGATGCACGAAAACCTTGAGAAGAAAGGTTCTTTCACACCTTAATCAAGTCAAGTCCATGATGCTCCCATGACACCCTCTTACCTGTGTTGGTCATTTACTGCACACCAGGAAAAGAGAAATGGAACTGCCTGTCCAGCTGCCGTTTGCTGGATCCCAGCTCTTCCCGTGGTCCCGATGTCTCTGCCCTCCCCACCTGGCACACAGAGCCTGCTTGGTGTCACTGCCAGAGCAGCTCAGCTACACTTATAAATCCTCTTTGCAATTTCATTCATTTCAAAGCTCCCTGTTACCAGCTCCAACCCTTAATCTCACACTCCATAAATCAATCAGCAAGGGAGCTGGGGAGCAGAGGAAATCAGCTCCTTTCACCCTGGCTGGACAGAGCTGGGCAGCTTGTGCCAAGTGATGCGGGGTTGGTGTTGGGGGGGTCTCTGTCCCCAGTCACATCGTACCCCCTGTGCAAGCCAAGTGACGCTGGCAGGAGCCCAGGGGAGGAAATCAGGAACACATTACGCAGGAACACATTACTGGAGAGCAGGCGTGGGTCTCTCCCATGCCCAGAGCTAGCTTGGCATTGATTTGTGGAGACTAATTAACCTCAGACTTGCAGCATTAATATTTGGAGAGAGCTTAGTCGCATCTCGTCTGAACCCCGTCTCGCCCAGGAGTGCAGCAGCGAGTGTTGCTGCAGCCGCCGAGCGGAGCTCAACGTGCCAGAGCCTTTTCAGCCTAAAGAGCCAACCCTTGGAGTCTGACACTCGCCGTGGTGATGGATTTGCTCCAAAGGAAAATGCCCCTTCGGCGACCATTAAGCAGACACATTGTTTAGATTTGTGCCGAGGTGTTTTTTATGTCTCATCTGAGGCTTTCAGTGAAATGAGGCTGGTGGACTCCACAGCAGCTCCCAGCCAGGAAGGGAAGGGCAATTATCCCTGGTGAAAAAACAGGGCGCTGACACGGAGGGGATGGTGCCCAGTTCATAGAGTCATAGAATTGTAGAATCACAGAATGGTTTGGGGTTGGAAGGGACCTTAAAGCTCATCCAGTCCCAACCCCCCTGCCAGCAGCAGGGACACCTTCCACTAGACCAGGTTGCTCAAAGCCTCATCCAACCTGGCCGAGAACACTTCCAGGGAGGAGCAGCCACAGCTTCTCTGGCCAACCTGGGACACTGTCTCACCACCCTCCAGCCTTCCTGGAGCCCCTTCAGGTACTGGGAGGCCACTAGAAGGTCTCCCCGGAGCCTTCTCTTCTCCAGGCTGAACAGCCCCAACCCTCCCATCCTGTCCTCACAGCAGAGCTGCTCCAGCCCTCGCATCATCCTTGTGGCCTCCTCTGCACTGACTCCAGTAGCTCCATGTCCTTGTGCTGTTGGTGGCCCCAGCACTGGAGGCAGCACTGCAGGTGGGGCCTTACAAGAGCAGAGCAGAGGGGCAGAATCCCCTCCCTCCACCTGCTGCCCACGCTGCTCTGGTTGCAGCCCAGGACACGGTTATTGGCCTCTGTGCTGCCAGCACAGTTCAAACCACTGTAGACCAGTGGGGACCGAAAGAGTCTCCTTCCAGCAGGCAGGTGAGCAGGACAGAAATCACACGCTGCTGGTTGGCTCCATGTGTTGTGTGCCAGGGGCTCTGATAGATCGAGCTGCAATTTCTCAACAAAAATGAAGGGTGGGAAATGCTGTTTTTTTCTGGAGAGTGCATGAATTAATTTTTCCCTGGGAATTCCAGTGTTTGCAGTTTTGGAGGTCTTTTCTCCCTGAATGCCACACTGGGAGTGGAGATTAATTAATTTTGTTCCTTGCAACTTTTCTATGTGGTGGAAACGCAAGTTTGTCAGCTCTGAAGTATTTTGCAAAATTATGGTGATTTTTGCCCAATTTTGTTTATTGGAGAAAAAAAACATGTGAAAACATTTAAAATGGCCAGTTTTGACATGTTCAGAATGAAGTGTTTTGATTTTTTTGGGTCTGAAACATTCTTCAGTTTAAAAACTCCCTTTCATTTAATTTTGAAAAATCTAAAAGCTTGATTGAAGCAAAGTATTCCGATACTGTCAAATGAAATGTTGACTCCAAACCCTTTAAAAATCAATTTGACAATAATTTGGAAAAACTTTATCTTTGTTCCAAGCTTGAATAACATTAAAAACAAACAAACAAATGCACAGTTTGCAGATGAACTAAAAGGAATCTCTTTTCCATGCAGCTCTTGTTGCAAAAAACCATTTTGTTTTTCTAGGTTTTCAAAAAAAAGGCCAAAATCTCCTTCCAAATTGAAGGAACAATGTGGTCTTTACAAAGAGAGGTGACTGCATCCTACAGAGCAAAAGCCTTGAAATGGATGTTGTGGATAATGAACAAACCAGAAGTCATCATGATGTGGCTGCCAGACCTGAAACAGCTCTTGGCTCCATAACCCAGGAAATACCAATTCGCAGCAGGGACATGGCATCGCCTTTGGGCACGACTTCCCAAGGCCATCGCTCAACTCTGGCTATGCCAGAGATCCATGGCTTTGAAAGATCAGTGGCAAATGTGGAAATCATCAGAAAATAACTCAAGGGGTGATCTGAGGTGTTGGAAACCTGTTGTATAATGAAAGAGGAAAGAAGTGCAAGGTATTAAGATCATTGCTAAATCCCAGGCAGTATAATATCGGACTTATCTGAGTTTAGAAGTGCCTTTGAGAGGAGGAGATGCCAAAAAGCCACCTGGCTAGCACACAAAGGCAGAATCTCAGCTGGCAGCTGGAGGGTAGAGTCAGACAAACTGGGAGTGGGAGCTGAGTGCCAGTGTTAACAGTCAGAGAGATAAACCCCTCGAACAGCTTGCTCTGGCACGTGGTGGAGTCTCCATCACCCAAAGCTGTTCATTTACTTGGATGTCTTGCTTGGATATCAAATAGAAACCCTGGCCTCAAGAGGAGTGAAGTTCTCCCTCCTGGCCAGAAAAATCAAACCACATTGTCTTTGCAGCTTTTCTTGTCCTAATCTTTGGCAAGAAGAGGCCAGGAAGGCTGTTTTCCCAGAGCACAGGCACAACATGTAAACCTGTGGCAGGGAAGGTCCCTTTTCTGTCCGGCAAACGGGAACTACAAAGAAAAACAAACACACATACCACCTCTGGTTCACTCCCAGTCCCCACGCAGCTGTGCCAGTCAAATCCTTCTTCCCAGGGCTGCCAGTGCCCTGGCATGACACCATCTATCACGCAGGTGTGACCCACAGCTCTGACCAGTCTGTCTCCAGCACAGCCACACACACAGGCTGTGATGATGAGCTCCAGGCTGCACCAGGCATCTTCCCCTGTGCGTCAGCTCTGCCCTTCACCAGGACATGACTGAGCTGTTGGTTCACAGAACCCCAGGAGTCAGGTCATTGCAGGTCCTCCAGTCAGGCCATCTGCATGCACATTTAGGGCAAGGAAAGAGAGAGAAAAAGTGCAAGAGAAAGAGTGAGAATGGGGATTGCTCTGGGGAGAGAAGGCAGGTGATGGGGAGACACAGGGTGTTCCTTCCACATCCTCACCAGGTAACTCCTGGTGGACCTGTGCCTGGCCTTGCTCTCTCCTCTCATGGTGATGCCACCCCTAATACCCTCAAAAGAAGCAGTTCCCTTGAACAGTGAATGTGTTGACCTGCTGCCTGGTGTCTTGACTCTTTGCATGCCCACTCACGAGCCAACTACTTCACTGCAGGCAGATGTGTGGGACAGGGCTGCTTCAACCCAGCTGGGAGCAAACCTGCTCTTCTGCACCCACTAAGCCTGTCCAGGGGTACTGGGAGGTTCCTGCTGCCATGGCAAGAGTGAGGAGCATCCCTCAGGCTTGTACCGGGCATTGTGGCACCAAGTGCACCATGTTCCACTGCCACCACAGTCTGCTGCTCTTGGAGATGCCTGCAGAGGTGAGTCCCAGAGCAAACCTCCTTTCTGGGACTGCAGAAAGCTGACACTGCTGGTGCAGCAACAGAGTGTCGCTGTTTGTGATCTGTGTCTCCAGCTCATTCCCAGATCTGGCATCGGAGGCTGTGGAGGAAAGTACAGGAAAAATCTCCAGCCTTGCAGCTTCTTCCTTGTCCAAAGCAGCTCTGGGCTAAAAGAGAGGGAAGAGCAGGGTAATCCCTTCCCCTTCAGAACACAGCAGCTGGCAGGCGAGATGCTGCTGCGTGCTCCACTGTCAAGGGTGTGGAAGGAAATCTACTGCTGACCCAGCATGTCAAAGAAGAGTTTCTGGAGACATTCTGCTTCATCCATCCTGCAAGTGCTTTGGCTCCAGCAGAGTTTTCCTGCTCACTTCTCTTCATTTGTGGGAGCCAAGTGATTTCTCACATATGTGATCAGAATTGAATAGCCTGGAGGGAGTGAAGCTTTCTGGACACCCATGATCTGAGTGGTTTTAGCCCATCTACAGAGCTGTACTGTGTGGCTGCCTCACTGTCCTGATTGAGCCCTGCCCTGTCCCTGTGTATCACAGATTGTCGGGGATTGGAAGGGACCTCGAAAGATCATCCAGTCCACTCCCCCTGCCAGAGCAGGAACCTAAATGAGATCACACAGGAAGGCGTCCAGGCGGGTCTTGAATGTCTCCAGAGAAGGAGACTCCGCAACCCCTCTGGGCAGCCTGTCCCAGTGTCCTGTCTCTCTCCTGTAGATACCCTCTCATCACCCACATGTGAGTGATGCTCTGTGGTGGCCCCATGAGCTGTGGTACCAAGGAAAGCACCAAGGGAAACGTAGGAGTGCATGAGACAGCATCCTTGTGATAGGTGACAGGTTGGTTGGCATAAAGCATTGGGCTCTGGGGTCTGCTTCTACCTGTGTCTGGCTTGGTCTGAGGTTGTAGGCAAGGTGGTTTGGATCAGTTTCACATCCTTCTGGTGAAAATTCTTTACTTCTTTAATATTCCTGCCCTTTGCTGCATTGTATCTTTTGCGCTGTGGTTTTTCTGGGGTAACCACTCTCTCCTAGGACCCCGGACCAGGGGCTGCATGAGATGCTGAGAGCTCTGTGTCCCATTAAGGATAACATGGAGGTTTGCTCCCACCTCCCTTCTGAAGCTGACCTGGTTTAGCTGCACCAAATGCCACCACAGATGGCTTAATAGCATCAGTTTTCTTTCTCACAGTAATGCCTACGGCCGAGAAATGGAGATACTGAATTATTTTGGTAGTAAAGACAAGGGCCAATTGTGAAGAGTTACAGAAAGACTTCATGATATCAAGTGACTGGTGACAAAATGGCAGATAAAATTCAATGTAGATAAATGGAAACTAATGTACATGGGAAAATACAGTCCTAACTTTATGAATTAAATAGAGAACTGCGAGCTGCCTGTCACTGCTAAAGAACAAGATCTTGGTGTTATAATACATGCATCTTTGAAAATGTCATCTCTGTGCTCGGCAGTGGTTAGAAAAAGCAAATCAAATGTTAGGAATTATTAGGAAAGGAATAAAGACAAGAAGTAGAAAGACTAGAAGCTGTCAGTCTATCCCCATGTAAATCCCAGGTGGGCTCTGCCTTCAAGCCTGGGCAGTTCTGGCCCCATTACTGGAAGGACGTGAAGGAGAGTGTGACAGGAGTCGGTAAAATCCTGTGTGGCCCCGAGAGGGTGGGATGCTGTTGGCTCTTCTCTCTTTCCATCACAAAGACCAAGGAGCTTCCGACAGAGCTGATGGATACCACGTTCGTATTAAATAGGAGGTTGCACTTTACAGTGTGTAGTACAAATGTGCAACTCCACAAACACATTCCCAAGAGGAAAATTCATCAAGGGATGTTAGATTTAAAGGCACCTTTGGGTTAGGAGCCTTCAGGTTGGACATAGGGAGGGGGTTGCTGTGTGCTCACCCTGTTCTTACATTCCACTCTAATCATCTGCTGTTGTTCTAGGAGTAAAGAAACTAGTGGTCCTGGCCTCAGGGAGATGATGGTCTGAACCAACAGCACAGATGCTGGGAGACTGCAAGGTGAAATAAAACAGGAATGGAAATTCAAGTCATTGTTGTCACAAAGAGAAAAATAGCAATGGGATCTTAACCCGAGTATTAGACAACAGAGAATCCCCATGTAGAAGCCCAATTAAGACTGTCCAACCTCCAAGAAGTGCTTCAGTGATATCTCACTCTCCAAGACACAAAGCTGGAGAAACACAGGTGCCATGGCTCTACTGCTTACAGAAGAACTCCTTTGAGCTTGGCTCATTTAGGAAGCAATTAGCAAAATGGGGAAAAACTGGTGAGGCTGGGGAGGGTGGCAGGAGCTGGGGAGGGTGGCAGGAGGGGATGGAGGCTGTTAAGGAGCAGAAAGGATGAAGCAGCAGTTTGGTGCAGGGCAGAAGGAAGACACTTTGGTCCTGGCTCTCTGGGTGACCAGGCAGCTGGGAGTCTGTGCGTGCTCTCCAGTGCCCCTGACTCACAATTAGGTTCCACTTCGATCCTTGGTTGCTGCCAGCTCTCCTCCCCTCCCTCTGTCTAGTCTAATGGCTGTGTAATGCATAAAGATGGAGGAGTTGCTTAAAATAAAAAATTAATGGGATAATTTTGGAGATATTTGAGGATGTTCTAGCCCAGCAGCATCCCTGGCCCCAGGCTGGTGAGCTCAGAATACCCAGTGCCGTGGGGACTCCCTTGAGGATGAGTGGAGTCTGGTAGTGCTTTGTGAATCTGTGCTTTTTTCTTCCTTCTCACCCTAGGAAGATCTGTCGTGGGTTCAGCTGCAAGATTGGAGGTACCAGGGTGCTTCCCCACCCTCACCACACACCGTGGGCTGTGGCCAGGCTCTGTGCAACCAGAGATTCCCATGGCCTGGGGCTGCCTTGGCTCCCCAAGGGCAGCTGCAGAGCCTGGTTCATCCCTGATGAAAAGCTGTGGTCCTCAGGGCTCTGGTGCCTCTGGGATGCTCAGTAATTTCTCTTGCTTGTAATAACCAGCCCTGCGTCAGCTCCAGGCTTTCTCTTTGCCCATAGCCCCCCTCTCAGCCACATGGCTCCAGTCTGCACCCAGGAGGGATTTCAAGTGCAAACAACCTCTTTGGGTGGTTTTCTTTAAAGGTTTTTTGTTGTTTTTTTTTTTTTTCAGTCACCTTTCTTTATTCCAAAGTACTTAAACACCCCTCTTTCAAAAACCTTATTACCCTGACTCAGAGACTCAGCTTTAAGTAGTGCTTTGAATTAAGGTTCTCAAATATGCATCCAATTTCAGTTTAAAAGGGGTAGTTAATGTATGTTACACAAATAGCTATTATTAAATACGTTCACTGAAGATTAACAACTGCTGTGCGTAATGGATACGTGTCTAACTACTATGATATATACTGAATTTCCCTATTATATAGCTGCTGGATGTGTGTCTGTTAGAACAGAGCGAAAATTCACAGTGAATAATTTAGTAGATGAATTTAGCCTCTCTTTCTGTCTGTGAAACCGTGTGGTATCCTCCAATGCATTCATCACTCGGGTCTGATCCTGCTCATTGCTCCTGCACGGGCTCAGCCGTGCTCGCTGGGACGCAGGTGGCTCGTGCAGCAGTTCCCTGGAGGGGGGTGGCTGAGAATTGCAGCCGCCTGGATGCACTCCCCGTATCCCAGCCCTGGGGATACTGTGGCTGGAGCTGCTTTATGAGACCAAAGCTGGTTGGGCAGCAGAAGCCTTGGTCTGAACTCTGCAGCCCTGAACACCCTCACCACTGTGGCAGCAGCTGCTCTTGGGCAGCAGCAAGCAGCTGATGCAGGTTGCAGTCCATTGCTCTGTCATCGGATCGTGCTCCCAGAGCTGGGGAGCCAGAAGAAACTTGTCCTATTAGGGTCTCTTCTGGTTCTTAAAGAAAATTTCCTCTTGTTACCTGGGTCCCTTTTTCTATTTTTGTGTCTAGACAAACTGATTGGCGAGATATTTATCTGGGCAAAGATGAACATTGGAGGGGGAAGACAAAGTCCATCCTGCTAAGCACAGGGCTTGCACAGGGAATTGCCTTCCCAAGGCATGTCTACATGGAGAAGATGATGGATGTGACCTTCCCCAAAGATTTACTGGAATGTATCTCTGGATGAGTGCTCTTGAGCTGAGGTCTGGACAGCAGAAGGTGCAGAGGCACCTGTAAGTGGGTTGCTGTGTGGACACAGATCCTGCATGTCTTGCTGCTGATGTCAGCAGAGTCCCTCTCCTGCAGGCATGGAAAAAGTCCCTGCCACAAGACCTCTCAGTGCATCCAGGTGAGCCAGCTCCTTTCTCCAGCGTCTGATACCATGGGCAAATGGTCAACATTGTCCTCATGGGTGAGATCATAAGCACAGCTGGAAAGCAGACAGGCCACAGGCAGATGTTCTGCAGAGAGGAAAGGAACCTGCTGCTGCAGAGGAATCAGCTCCTTTCCTTGCTCAGAGCATCCTCTGAGTGCATCCACATTATTGCTCCCTCTTGATTCTGTGTAGTTGTTCCCTTTCCTGCACTTCCCAGTGAGCTTAATCTCATCTAAAGCTCATCAAAGGGTGGAAGGGGGGAGTAGGCAGGTTGGGAGGTTGTCTTCTAAAAGCAGAAGACAACCTTCTAAAAGCATCTCCTAGAGATGCCATAGCTCCTTACTGGGAACATAATGTGCCACCAGGTCTGTCTTGTTTCTTCCATGCGGTGTAGGGGAAACAAAGTGCCCTTCCCCATCCCAGTTCCCAAAATAAAACAAAAACAGAAAAGAAAGAAAAAAAAAAAAGGATTTAGGATGAAAATAACTAGCTGAGGCATGTCCTCTGTGCTAGGAAGATCAAGTGCTAATGATGGTTCTGGCACGTTGGTGACAGTTTTGTCTGTTGTATGTATATATATTTTAACTGTGAGACCACATGGGAGGCTCTTTATGCAGTCGAAGTGCCTTTGACAGCCGCTGAGAACACATTGGCTCCTTTCTGCTGGCAGAAGACTCATCCCATTAAAGGCTGTCGATAAAGGGAAGGGAAATGACAAGGGTGCTTGGGAGGGAGCGAGGCAGCAGGAGGAGACAGGAGCTGCCACCACCAATGTCATTACCAAGAACGAGAAGGAGCTTTTGCATAAATGCACCATGTGTTTTCATTAGCG
Organism: Antrostomus carolinensis; assembly: GCF_000700745.2. Classification (NCBI taxonomy): domain Eukaryota; kingdom Metazoa; phylum Chordata; class Aves; order Caprimulgiformes; family Caprimulgidae; genus Antrostomus; species Antrostomus carolinensis. Next base: position 5,017 of record NW_010327338.1, on the reverse strand, counting down.
GTGGCTGGGAATGTGCTGTTCTGAAGAGAGCATTTATACCATTGAAGGGAAAACAGATACCCTGCCACTGTCACATGAGCACCCGTGGTGCTGACAGCTTCGGCATGTGAGCATCCTTCATCCCCTGCCTTCGCCGGCTGCCAGCACAGCACTGCCCCAAGCCAGTGAGCCCTGTGTCCCTGCATCCCTGCAACCCTGCAACCCACATCCTTGCATCCCCACATCCTCACATCCCTGCATCCTCACATGCCTGCATCCTCACATGCCTGCATCCCCGCATCCCTACCTCCTTGCATCCCTGCATGCCTGTGTCTCTACATCCCTGCATCCCTACATGCACTGGAGGGGTGGGAGTGCAGCCACGTGTCCTTCTGCAGCAGGCAGCCTTGTTAGTGCACGTGTGCAAGAGCTCTGGTGCGCACGTGGATGCAGCACCTGTGGGGGTGTGTTGTGAGGACCACTCTACACAGGTTATCTGAGGCTTCTGGGTGTTCTCCCGGGTGTGAAGGGACAGTCATAAAGTCAGAGAATCACAGAATGTTGTGAGCTGGAAGGACCCACCAGGATGATGGAGTCCAACTCCTGTCCCTGCACAGGACAAGCCCAACATTCACACCATGTCCCTCAGGGCCTTGGCCAAATGCTGCTGGAATCTTATCAGGTTTGGTGCCATCGTCACCCCCCTGGGGAGCCTGTTCCAGTGCTCCACCACCCTCTGCCTCAAGAGCCGTCTCCTCATGGCCAACCTCACCCTCCCCTGCCACATCTTCCTGCCATTTCCTCTGCTCCTGGCATTCGTTGGTGGCCAGAGAGAAGAGATCAGTGCCTGCCCCTCCTCTGCCCCTTGGGAGGAAGTTCTAGACCCCCATGAGATCTCCTCTCAGTCTCCTCTTCTCCAGGCTGAACAAACCAAGTGACTTCAGCCTCTCATCAAACGGCTTCTCCTCGAAACCCCTCACCAATGTTGTGGCCCAAGTCAAGTAACTGCTTCTGTGTGGTGCCACCCACACAGACGCTGTTTCCTGTCTCTTCTCTGGGACCTCTCTTCTCACAGGCCAATTTCCAGCTGCTTTGTGTTGCCATTACTATAGTGATAATAAAATCTTATTTGAACATTAAAACATTATTGTACTTGATGGTTAGAACGAAGTCAATAAGCTCTGGTGAGGCTTGGGTTATTCCAGCCAGCCAATCCCTGGCACAGCTGGGTGCGGTCCTGATGATGGTGAGGAGATGTTCCTCCTGAGTAAAAAGTGCAGTACAAGGCACTGAGCCCTTTCTGCTCAGTGATGTGAGGTGGTGTGAATGGCTGGGACCTTCCTGAGTCATAGCAAGGTCTGCTCTCAGCAAACATGTAACCTGAATAATAGAATCATAGAATGGTTTGGGTTGGAAGGGACCTTAAAGCTCATCCAGTCCCAACCCCCCTGCCAGCAGCAGGGACACCTTCCACTAGACCAGGTTGCTCAAAGCCTCATCCAACCTGGCCGCCAACACTTCCAGGGAGGAGCAGCCACAGCTTCTCTGGGCAACCTGGGACAGTAAAGGAAAATTTGATATAGCATACAGCATGACAAGCAACACCCAGACATAAGAAGATCCATGAGGAGATCTATCTGTTCAGGAGATCTTATTGGAGGGTGACCTGGGAGGAGATACTTGTGGCTAGGGAGGTGGAGCCGAGAACCTCACTCTACCTGTGTGTACTTGCAGTGTTCATACGCACACTGGGGTTGTTGGCTGATCTCCGTCTTTCCTCAGTGCACTCTGTGCCCTTCTGCTTGTGTCTTAAAAGAACTTCATTTATACTCTACACTTGGCCACGCTGTGTCCGTGCTGGTGACCCAGGGATAAACCTGCACATTTGCTTTATTTTGGACTCAAACCCTTTTGCTGATTTCACCAAACAGCAAGAGTCACATTATTCTTACTAGAAACAAATATCTGGTGATGACCTTCAACACCTGATCATCCCAGACTCAACCCCTGGCCAGAGCAGATCCAGAGCTTCTGGGTCCCACCCATTCATGCTCAGAGCTTCTGCTCCAGCTGCTCCTTTTGTACTTCCCCAAAACTTGGGAAAGCACGAGGTAAGGGCTTGGATCAATGAGTCTGCAAATCCCAGCACTGCAATGGTCTGAGAGGACAGACAGGATGGGGAATTGGTGCTGAGGGGATTGCTGAGGAGCCAGCTGGGACATTGGGATACAACATCCTACCTGCCCAGCCATGGCCACACTGAAGGTGCTTTTTGACTTATGAATCATAGACTGTGCATATTGCCAGGAGGGTCCCTGTCACCTGCAAGGGTAGGGTCTTCAAAGTGTAGTGTAGTGACCTCACTGCAGTGAGAGCAACACTCCGCTTTGCATCTTTGAGCTCACTTGGTACCCTCAGACCCTTCTGGTGCCTCCATGGCCTTCCCTGTTAGACATTGAGACCCACAAGTAGGAGCAGATCTGTCTGTGCACTGACTCCACCCTAGAGCAGTGCAGGTTGCAGACTGGAAAGAAAAAAACTAGCAGTGACTGGGACATGAAAAAAAGCCCCATTTCCTTATGTCCCAAGGCTCAAGAAGTCCCACATTTGCTGAAATTAACATCCTTCTGGCCAGGTTCTCCATACAAAGCTACACAATCCTGGGACCTTCTGTCATGCTGCTTGGTAGCATGAGGTTGGTGCACACGGCTAAGCCCACATCCCTCCCAACATAAAGCCAAAGGCAGCCTGACAGTCAGGAGCATTTGGACCACCAGTCAACAAATTCTCTGCTCTCCTAGGAGAGCTCCTCATAAGAGCAGGGCTTAAATTCCAGTTGCTTCTATGACTACCCAGTGATCCATACCCTGGAACTGGTCCCACATTGCCTGATGCTCTTTCCTGTTGAGTAAGTCTTTGGACGTGAGTATGAGACTCTAACTACAGCTTGTTTGGTTCTGGAAATTCTGAGTTTCCTACAGTGTAGGAGGTGGCTCCACACTGCCTTGCTGTGACTGCACCTGCAAGACCAGAAAGCTGAGGTGTGGTGGTCCATATGAGATCTCCTAATACCTCCTACCACAGTGAATGTCATCAGTACAGGGCAGCAGAAGCACACAGAGCGTGAGTGACTTGCTTGGCAGCAGAAAGTGGGTCAAGCCAGGGCTGTGTAAAGAACTGCATCACCCAGATGGCTGGACCATGTCCCTGAGACAGCTTTCGTTGTGTTGTGAGGGCTTTTGTCACTAATCACTGATGGAATGAGTTAATCATGAGATATTGCTACCACCCACTGACCATTTTAAGCCTTCAGGCATGGTGATACATGCTCAGCTTCTGTTCAGGCAGATTAGCACCCAGGGGCCCTGGAAAGTCTTAAAGAACTTGTATGGTCATCACTACACCTATTCTCCCCCTGGTTTGTAGCTCCCATGTCCTCACAAATCACCTGGACAGAGCTTGGCATAAGGACTGTGTGTGTGTGTGGGGACTGTGCTGGGGTGTGGGGGTTCCTATAGCAGGAGGAGGAGAGCTGGGGGCTGTCCCAGGCCCCCTCCCAGCAGCTTCTGCTGAGACCTCTGCCCCAGGGTGCAGTCTGTGAAGTAGAAGCCCCAGAGTACGATTATGACGGGACTGATGGATAAAGGGTTATGTGAGGGGGGACACACACTGCTATCCCACACACAGCCCCCTGAAGCCTCATCACTCCTTGTCCAAAAGCAGCCTGAGAGTGAGAAGCTCAGTCCCTCATTTGCCAGGGTACCAGCACAGGCTGCAGTCCCACCACGCTGCAGCCAGAGCATGGCTCATGCTGAGCAGAAATACCCCAAAAGCCCACCAAGGAGACAGTGTGGGGCTCATACAGCCAAGAGGAAACACCCCCAAACCCCCAGGCTTCCCAGATCCTGCGCTTCTGCTGCCTGTGGCCTTCCAGGGACTGGGAGAAGACACCTTTTTAGCTCAGCATCTCTGTTTTTCCCCATGAAAAAAAAAGAATTAAGAACAGACGAATGCAATTTTAAATAATTTTTCATTAGCAGCGTTTTTTTTCCCTCTCCACCCCTGGATGCAGCTCATGATTCCCTCTCCTGGAAGGAGAGCAGGGCTGCACAGGGGCAGGAAGGTCTCCAGGACCTGGGATCCAGATTCCCAGGAGAAGCACAGACCATCATTGCCATGTGGTTCTCAGCAGCATCACCAATTTACACCTTCTGTGGATGTGGCTTCCTAATTTCTGAAGTACCTTGGAAACTGGGAGTTGCCTCCTCCAAAGCTTTATTGCAGCCCCTCCTCCACACTGATCAGCTGCAATTTCTGAAGCCAGCCAGCTGATTAGAGAAGGCAAATGAATTCTTTCATTAGGAGAAGCATTGTTATAATTAGGGTAGAAATTTGGTACTGATGCCTTTGAGTAAAGGAGAAGAGAGAAGAGAGAAAAGCCACCCCTGTTTGAGACTGTTTTAAGGCCTTGTTATTAAAAAAAAAAAAAACAACCCCCCCCCAAAACCCCAATGAATATATATTTGGTTGGGTTTTTTTGTATATTTGCTGGCCATGCTGAGACACTGCAGTTTGTTAATATAAATAAAAATCATCATTATCATAATTCATTGCAAAAAAATTCAAGAGGTCACGGAGATATTTTGGGAGATGTTGATGAATCAAAACAAATTGCATTTCCAGCAGCTGGCATTTCCAGCTCCTGCACGGTACTAAGCGATAGGCTGGAGGAAGAAATAAATAGAGAGGCAGAAAGATAAATCGAGAGCACCAGATAGACGGGTTTATGTACCATTTTCATGTATCATTGTTGGGTGACATGGTGTGAGTTATCTCTGTAATTACAGCTCTCCTGCTCCCCGGCTGCTCGCTCCCAGGACCCGTGGAGAGCCCCTGCCAGGAGCTGCCTGTCCTGCTGGAGGGGAACACAGAGGAGAGAGATCTCACATCGGGCTGGAGGCTCCCCACGTGCAGGGTCCCAGCCAGCTGTTAGGATAGATCCTGCATCTGGGTCAGGGTAACACCAAGCACAAGTAGA
>NW_010327337.1:2442-5571 GCF_000700745.2 Antrostomus carolinensis | reverse complement strand
TCCCAGAAACGAACAAAAACCGGCCCCAGATCACCCCGTTAAAATGCGGGGCGGGGTCTCACGCCGGGGGTCTGATTTTCCTCCTTCCCTCCTTCTCACACACCCGGGCTACGATACCGGTGACTGCGCGGGGGCGGCGGCAGCACAGCTAGTCTCGACCCGGTTCAGTGGGACCCTCTGAAGTTTAGATCAGTGTCCCTAAAACTTGTATAAAACTTATTTTATCCACGGGCCACTTGACGAAAAAAATAAAATCCGAAGACACAAAGCATTTTCTTTTTTCTTTTTTACCCGTATATATGCATATAAAATTAAGTGAACCCTTTAAAGTTTATTTTAAACTCGGCGAAGTCCATTAAAGACTTCTTGCCCTATTCTAGCCGAGGGCTGCAGGCAGACCATTTGATTTATTTTCATTTTTCAAAAGAATGGAGAAAGTCGTCCGCTTAGCAGTGGTACTATTATAACCTCCATTCTTAAACCTTGAAAGACCCTTGTAAACAATCGGCTCCTTCTCCCAGCCCAGTTCCCACCGCCGCTTAGTAATGACTGGAAGATTAATGAGGCTTTTTTAGCAACACCTGTCTTTTTAAGCTGTCGACACAACCAATTAATACTTTTAATTACCGCTATAAGGAAACTAACCAGAACCTTTCTGATTTGATTTAGCCGCCGAATTTTATCCCCTCTGAAACGAAGCGGGGCAGGGCGGCAGAGGGGGTTGCAGTTCTGCTGCGGGTGTATTATTTTGGCTCGGGCTGGACAGGGGGATCATTTGTTTGGGGGGAAAATTTGTTTTCGGTTTATTTCGCTTCGCTTTTCCCTGCGCCTTTTGAAGTATTTTGCCATCCCTTTCGAGAAGAAGAAAACAAAAGCTCTTGCTGACAGGACCCCGGGGCGCACGAGTCCTCCGGCTCCCCAAAACCAGCTTCTCGCTGGCGGGGGAAAGGCTGGAGGAAGCGATTGGTCGCTTAGACAAAAGTTACCAGAGGGAGAACTAGTGCAGGGGCAGACGATCTGATTCGCACCGAGTTCAGGGCAGTTTTTACGAGTTATTTTAACGAAAGAGCAAACGCCCAGCCGGCGGAGCCGGGAAGGACCGGGGCAGGTGGCACCCGAGCCCCGCAGACCGGCGAGCGGAGCCCTAGGCGGAAGCTCCTCATTCATCTCGGGGCTGGGCTGTTCCCCTCCTGCACCTCCATTTCCTCAGGGTTCCCTCATCTTTATTGGAATCAGCCGAGCAGGAGATGGGGCAAAAACTTTAAGAAAGAGTGCAGGGTGCCGGCGGGGCGCTAGCCACGCTCGCTCCACAGATCCCATTTAGCCGTCGGGTGGGTGGCTCTGCGTGCCCGCTTCCAGACCAGCCCGAAGGGCTAGGACATGGGACTGCCAAGGGACCCCCCGACCTTCTCCGGGGGAGACTGCAAAGGACGGGATCAAACCTTGTCCCCACGCACGTGTGTCCCAAGGCAAGGAGAAGTGGGCAGCAGCGTGCGGAAACGAAGCGGGAGCACCCGGATCGGGATGTTTAACCCCGGCCCACCCGCAGCGGGCTTTTCCCTCTCCCCCGGGCCCCCAGCTGCGGCACGGGCATTGCTGGGAGTTCCTGCGATCGCAAGTGGGGAGCTGGGAAGCAGAAAGCGGTGGTCTTTAGGTTAAACAGACCCCTCTCCGCCTGGTAAAGCACCCTGTGCTGTTCCTTGCCTGCTCTCCTTTGTGTTATCTCTCGTGCTGCCCAGGCCTCACAGAGTTATGCCGTAAAGGAGATGTCCCATATTAAAACAATATGAATTCGCAAACGGATCCTGAATATGAATGAGGTATGTGGTCGTATGACTGCTTTTAAGCTGTGCTCCTCCGAATATGGCTTTAATTAAATGTCTTCCGGCTCTTAAAGATTATATGTTGTGCAAAATATATCCTAGCATGAAATTTACTTCCACGATACGAAATTAGGTTACTTATAAATGTCTTCATTTAAAAGAGAAAATCGCTTCTCCTCGTTCTGGTTTCTGTTTTGCTGAACAGAGAGCTCCAACGAGGAAAGAGGGTTGGGATAATATATTTATAGAGGCACGTGTAACAAAACCTGCCAGAAGCGGAATGGGTGAGGGCTGCTTACTCAAATGCAGACAATTCACAACATAGGCAAGTTAATCCAGATCTGATTTGTTTCAGATCCAGCTGTCAGAATCCCGGGATACCTCCCGCGTCTCACGCTGCAGATACCTAACGTGCTCTTACCGGCCCCCCATCCCCGTCCCTTCCCCCTGCATCTTATGCCCTGCGAAGGATGCTCGGCGGGAGAGGGGTCAGGGCAAACAAGTGGAGAAAGGTGATAGTCTCCACTTGCGAAAAATAAAAATAATTCTTGGCGAGGTGGAGGTGGAGGATAGCGTCGTGGTGAGACTGGGACCTGTTAATCGGGCAAAGCAGTTTCACTCGACCGGTGAAATCGCGCTCGATGTCCAGAGCTTTCCCGCTCCGGACGATGGATGTGGGCGGAATTCACCTTGCTGGAGGCGATGCTCTGTTTGTTTCTTTTTACGCCCCCAGACTTCGCCTAGCTGAGTTTCTATAGAGAGACCAGATAACGAATCTCTCCGGATTACCTTCCTAAATTAACTTTTAAATTTGTTTTTATAGTCCGTTGAGACCCTGACAAGAGAGGCTGTAGCTAGATACAGATACGAGATAAACGTATAAAGCAATCTCATTACATGGGAATGAGTGAAGAGCTCTCCTCGCAATCTACTCTGGATATCGAGTCTGCCTGAAGAAACAAGTAAAGCCGAGATATTTACTTATTTGCCTATTAAATAAACCTCAATACCTGCATTGACTTTGCTCCGTGTTTACTACATTTCCATTCAATGCTTGGGTAAATGCATCCCTAAAAGCAGAGTAAACAATTGCACTTATCTCAACAAGGGAGATGTGTAGGGGTTTGAAGTGTGCTAAAAATAAACGAAGGCGAAACAAACTGAAGAGAGAGGACATCGCTCTCGTTTGCTGCAGTTAAAGCCTCTGCTTTCGCTCGCCGGAATCCGCGGCTTCCCGAGCGCAGCCGGGGTGACACGTTCCCCGCGGGTGTCACCGGGACAGGACCCGAGTGGCCGTGGGGAGCGG
>NW_010327337.1:2075-2421 GCF_000700745.2 Antrostomus carolinensis | reverse complement strand
GCGCCTTTTGCCTGGGGAGAGCCCCCGGCCGCTACCGCAGGAGAAATTGCAGCCTCTGCTGACTTGAAAGAGCCTCGAGTTTCCATTCGCCTCGGAGCCCTTCCAAGACGGGCACTTAAGAACGGTGGGGTTTTTTTGTTGGGTTTTGTTTTGTTGGGGTTTTTTTTTATTGGATGGCGTCTTCTTCTTCAGCCAGAATAAGGGGGTTTTAAATTGTTGTTGTTTTTTCTTTCATTTGAAAAGAAAACAAAACAACAAAAGTCCCCGCTAAAATCAACATCTCTATTTCAGCAGCACCCGAGCAAGCGGGGACGCCTGCCAAGTAAAAGCCTCGCAGGAGGAGATC
>NW_010327337.1:1487-1821 GCF_000700745.2 Antrostomus carolinensis | reverse complement strand
CTCGCCGGAAGCCTATTTCAATTTTAAAGCAGATACCCACCCATCACCCAACCCATACACACACCCCCTATCAGGGTAAACAACCAACGACAACAACACGATAAAACATTAACCAAAGAAAAAGCCCCAACCCCCGACCCTCTGCGGAGCCACACATTGAATGAATCTGGCTGTAAGGTTTTAATTACAGCGAAGGCTTCGCTACAAATCTGTACAAGAGACAGTGGCTGGTTCCCTCTGGATCTTTCCCCTTCTGACTCCTATTATTTTGACCCACGCTACAACATAGAGAGCGGCGTGTGTGATCCATCTGCGAGGCTCGGCTGGGGGTTAC
>NW_010327337.1:1051-1409 GCF_000700745.2 Antrostomus carolinensis | reverse complement strand
CCTGTCGGTTATAAGGGGAGTGGGTTTAAACCCAGAGGAGCCTCCGCTCCTCTCTCGCTCTGGCAGCGCTCAAATTCCCCAGTCTCTCCTTAAAATAGCTCGCTTCCAGCTTGAGGAGGTGACCTCCTTTTGCGGGAGCCTTTGCTCACCACTCAGCTGCTATTAAGACGATGGCAATATGACATGCTGGCAGAAAGAAAGGAGGCCATGTGTTTGGGGTAAACAGGCTTGAGAGACCAGGGGAAAAACGCCATCGGCAGACGCAGGGCGAGATATTTTGTTGTAGCTTCTCTGGGAACTGTAAATAACGCGGGCAGAGCCGCGCTGCCAGGGCAGAACGGCGGGGGGCGGGCCCCCC
>NW_010327337.1:0-933 GCF_000700745.2 Antrostomus carolinensis | reverse complement strand
GTGTCTGGAGCGGATCGCCGCCAGCGGTAATATTCTCTGGCTTCCTACTTCTCTCGACGTTTTCCCCTCACCGCTCTGCAGAAGACCCCCACTCTGTCTCGAGCGCCTTTCGATTGCTTTATGCGTTTCTTTCTGTCGCTAAAAACTCCAAGGGATCCCTCAATAACTTTTTCTTCTCCCTCCGGCCCAGCATTTCTCTGCCCCTTTTAAAAATCCTGTTGCAAGATCTGCCTTATGCATGCACATAGGTTTCCCGCGGGAATACACACAGGCACTAACATCGTTCTTGGAATAAGCGTCTCTCGGACTTTCCCAGCCACCCTGGTCGAGGTGGGGACAGAAAACACCCTCCCTCATTCTGGTGTGAACTGGGGAGGGGTATATATACTCCCAGGGCGCAGCCCTCAGCCACTGCGCAGTCCTTCTGTGGGCAGGAACCCCCCGACGCGAGCATCTTGGGGAGCCTTGCCTGACGAACGCCAGCAGCTATCACAGCCCCACAACAAACCAACCAACAAGCAAAGCAACCCGAAAGAGGGGCTCCGCTGGCAGAGCCCACCCGTGCAAAGCCCAGAGCAGGACTTCCCGGGAAGGAGGGGATGAGAAACGGAACGGGAATGTTTGTTTTCCCCTGTTGTTATTGTTGAACGCATGAATGAATGAATGAATGCATGAATGAATGGAACAGAAGGTGCTTGGAGGCATATAGGAAGCCTCTGGCCGCTTATATTAACTTCCTATTATACTCTAAAAATAGAACCCTGTTTCCTGTTGTTCGTCAGCTCTTTCTAACTGTTGTGTCTGTTGTGTGACATCTTTCGACCCACAAATGTGACTTTAAATCGCGCACACATGCTTTGGTCTTTTGAAAGTATTAGCCGCAAAGATCGTTAAAGCGACTCGGATTAAGGTGACACGGAGGACCAGTAGCAC
>NW_010327336.1:7528-8233 GCF_000700745.2 Antrostomus carolinensis | reverse complement strand
AACGGCAGCAGCCTCCAGCCAAGCCGTCACAGAACAGTTCGCTCAGTCACACACACCCAGCACACAGAAACAGACTTTCAGGTTTTGCCAGAAACATCCCCTGCGCTCCTACAGCTTTTTGGGCACTTGATTGGGATGCACGATGGTTGCTTATATGGGCTTTGTCAAACGTGTGGTTTGCTTTGTGTGTGCTGATGCACAGAATACTGGACTATCTGTTCTTTCTCAGTACTGTCTTCTCTTAAAGGAAAGCACCTAGCAAATGACACGCCTCTGGCATCACTGTGTTCTCTGTAATACAGCCTAAATCTAACCTCCTGGAGTAAGATACTGTCTTCACTTACCAGTTAAAACCACTTTTCCAGAAACAAAAATAAGAAGAACAATTCTTGGCTTGATCATTCTGTAGATTAAGCCAGGAAACAATTCTGGCTCATAGCTGTAAGAGAAGAGGGTGGCAGTGTTTAAACATGCTTGCAGACACATGTTCCAGTCTTTCATCTGCAGGACTGCAGCAACGGGCAGAGCAGATATAGACCTCACTGCAGTTTAAGAGTTGCAGAGAAGATCACTTTGATGGGTTCAGGCTGGTCAACCTCAGTTACACCCGAGGCAGAGCAGCAATGGAAACAAAGATGCAGGTTTCCCTCTGGGGTAAGGGAACAATCTAAGCAGATAGCACTCTCTAAACTAGTCAACATGCAG
>NW_010327336.1:2702-7491 GCF_000700745.2 Antrostomus carolinensis | reverse complement strand
CTGAACTGCTGGTGTGTGAGTACCAATCCTTCTAATCTGATGGGAAATTTCACATCACAGCTGCCCACCATGTTCTGAATTTTAAAATCCAGAAATTTTGCAGGAAAACCCAGTTTCTGAACAACTCTTGCATACTTCCTTGCTGCCAGTCTGGATTGCTCCTCACTGAAGTGAGAAAATGACACCCATATTATTTCCTCAGTTAGGTATTACTTGAAGCAAATAGCATTAAACCACAAATATTTAATTAGGGAAAAAAAAAAAATCAGTGTTGAGGGGGAGGGGAAGGGCACATGCAAAATTTTTATAACCAGAATTAACAACTAGCACTGGTTTGCATGCTAATTTTGGTACTAGGATCTTGAACACCATTAACGTTACACTCGCTTTCATGAGGTAGGAAACAGTAAATTATAAATCCACATATTTTACACTCTTAAAATATCAACCCGAGTCTCTCTAATGAGACATGAAAACATTTGAGTTTTCAGTGTAGAACAATTTTGAACTACTACTGCTAGAAAACACTTACTTCTACTAAAAAAAATAAATCTGTAAACTGCCAAAATCCTCTGCTTGATTCTGCCCAGGTATTCAAACCTGGGTTTAACACAGCTGCATGACCTTACACGCTGCTGCAGAGCTCAGTTTGCTTCAGTTCTGGAAACTGAGGATCTGGTTGCTCTTAACACAAAGTAAGACAACCTGAACTTCCAAGCATCACCAGGCAGAGAAAGTGTTTCCTGCACAGCTCTATTCATTCAGCTCTGCTCACGAGCTTTTATTCCTTTTGGATTCCTAACAGACGTCTCCGGAGCAGAATTTCTCTCCTTCCCACTGGAGTTAAGCGTATGTTTAGCTTTCAATTCTTATGCTTCAGTGATCATGTTAGGAACAGATCCCACTACAGGGACCAGAGACCTGGAGCTCCTGGCCTGGGATGAATGAAACTATTCAAATATAAAATCACTCTTCCTCTGCTACTGCCCCTACCTTTTAAGCAGTTCCAATGCACAGTCATTGAAATTTTTAAATTATTAGGAAAAAACCTAACTGCAAAGCCAAAAAAGTGAATACAGTAACCTCTGCAAAGCAGTTTATCAGACTGTATGAAAGAGCTTCAGAAACGGAACTACCGCTTCCCCTTTCAGTTGTGAAAAGACATTTTGTGTAGAAACATATTAGTCTATTTGAAATAACTGGGCAGCGAGCTCAGCTGTACATGTACAAAGTTGTACATACAACTGTATATAAGTAATAGTACTTCTACAGCATCATGGTACAAGAGAAAAGACAGCCTCAATTAGTTTGCTTGTAAATACCTAAACATACCTTTTTGCTCCCGTGCACACCATTTTTCCAGAGCTGAATATAAGTGCAGTAGTACGTGGTTCTCTTATTCTCATAATCACAGCAGCAAAACGCTGAAATGTGAGTGTTGAGACTATTAGTGATATACTGCTGTAATCATGACATTAAACCCAATTTTGTATAATCTAAGTAGAAATTTACACTGTATTGCAAAAAAATACTAAGTTCAAACATATTTATGGATCACTCAATTTACTTGAAACGCTTAAATCATAAGTAGCTTCAAACACACACACACTGAGAGGTAAAGTCAGACAGGAAGGATATTTACCATTGCATTCATATCTTATTAAGCTCAGCTCTCATTACTGTATATGCAACACACAAATCATGCTAACATTTGCAACAGGGCAATAGAGACAATCTTAAAAGTAATAATAATAATAATAATAAAATTGCTCCATGTCTTGAAATTTGGTATAAGTAGAAAGGAAGACTATCTGCAAATATTTTATGATCTGTTTTGTTTCTGTGTCTTAAAAAAAAAACCAACTGGATGGTGTTAGAATACCAGCAAACAGAACAGCAGGAGATCAAAGTTCTGTGTGAACAGAAGTCACCTCAACCACCACACAGCAGCCAGCTTAGCTCTAGCTTTCAATTCTAAGTACTGTTAAATCTCTGCCTGCACTTCCAAATACTCTTAAACTCTTTGAAACAAGAGATACTGGAAACTGATGTGGGCACACACACACACACACACACACACACACACACCCCTCCCTTTGCCCGTTACATTTGGCCCAGACGAGCTCACCACGCAGTCCCGTAAGCGTTCTGCTGACACCACCAAGGCAGCAGCGTGGGTTACCTAACAGCACGTTTGTCAAACTGTGGCTTCAATAACACGGCCAAGCAGCACCTTTCTTTGGTAGATGAATGTACTGATAGAAGTCAGCAGTGTGTTACACAACCCCCCCTTTCTCTCTGCTGCGGAAAACAGCATTTTGGATTGATTTTTCCAGCCCACAGGTTTTACACAGCCACCCACCCCACCCGTAACAGTTACGGCAGCGTGCTCAACCTTCTGCTGCGCTGATATCTCACTCACGTGCAATTATGTAACAGCACCACTGATAGAAACTTACACTGACAGCTATTTATCACCTATGCCAGCAAGCACGCTTTCATCTTTGCGAGCAGCATCCAGGTAAACTGCAGCAAAATCCCAAATATTAAAACGACAAAAAAACCCCACACCCCAGGAAAACTGAAGCCTTTCCAAGGCAAGGCAATTCAACTACACAACAGCTAAACTTTTATTAGAAATAGTGTCCAACTACTGTGGTTATGGAGATAGTATTTCCAAGAGGAGCCACCCAAAAGAAAAATGAAGCAACATTAATTTTCTTGATTAAATGTTCCAGGTCACTGTGCTGTTGTTCAAAGACTCCTGAGCTAAACCCCCCCCGCCCCCGTCTGACAGACTGCTATTTAGAAGCAGCGGGCAACTTGGGAGTTGACATGTAAAAAAATCAATTTCATTTTGCTGTTCCACCAAACCTAGCTATCAGGAGCAAGGAGATGGTGGGAGTACAAGAGGACAACAGCAAGGAACAGAGCTCAGAGGAGGAGAGAGATTGTAAAAAATGAGTGACTGTGCTGCAACCTCAAGAATTACGGGGGAGTAGCCAGGTAGAGGAAGCCACAGCATATGCAGAACAACTGTGGCTCTGGCAGGAGCCCAGGAGTTCAGTTTTTCTTTCCTTTGTCCTTGTTGGGAGACAGGGAACAAGACTTCCTCATCAGACACTTAAGGAACTTTCTGAGCACTACAAACATAGAAGCCCGTATGAATAGCAGCAGAGACCAGCTCTACAATTAAAAACTCTGCCAGTGTATTACACTGTTGGCTAGGTTCTTTCTTTCCAAATCTACCAAATTACAACCTGGTGTAAAACACAGCTACATCAATATAAAAATGCTTTTTACTAGTTTGACAGAACATTTTAAGTTTACTAAAGGCTTTTTTTTAAACTATAGAATAAAACTGCATCTCTAGTAGGAAGGTTTTTCAATCTATTACAGCAAACTATAACCACATCCTGTGACTTTGACATACCTGTTATAAGATGAACCCTAATACATTTCTCTTACCTTGGGATTATATTCAGCATTTCGGGCACGCAGCGCAATAGTTTTTAGGTCAAGTTTGCAACCAAGATTCACCGTAGACACAATATTCCTGAAGGCAGTTCAGAGAAATATATTAAAAAGACAATAAAGAATTAATGTGTCTTCCTCATTTTAAACAAACTTGATTCTTTTCTTTTTTTTTTTTAATTTTTAAAATTTGTTTCTCCACATGAGTTTGAATGACATCTCTCCTACTAGGAGCACGGAGCAGTGTTTTGGCTCAGGAACCTCCTTTTGCAGGGCAGTAGCCCCTAAGGCATGACTGCCAGTTCCCCCTTATCTGCCGGCTATTGTGAAAAGCATCTTATTGGAAGAATCTGTATTTCAGTTTGGCAGGAAAAATTACTGATGCCCAGAGCCCCCACCACAATCAGGGGAGCTGCTGGAAACAGAAGAAAATGAGGTACCCATAGTACCATCTGAAATTTTCCTTGGTATGCTTCAAGCAGGGATAAGAGGTGCAGGACTGAGTGGCAATGACCCAGGAGGTAAATTCATTGCCAGGCGACAGGAAAACAGGTCTCTAGAAAGTTTAAGAGGAGTTCCTAGATGCAAGATTTCCTTGGAAACATGTTTTCTTGGAAAACCCTGAAATCTAAAGGTCCTCAATGGGGAATAATAATAAAAAAACCCGAGGAACTACTCTTTCACTGAAAAATTCACGTTATCAACCATTTCTCTTTGAGCCTTCTGTAAATTGCTGTAAAAGTCTCTTTAAAACTAAAGTTTGGTGAAAATACTTTCAGACCTATCTTCCCTTATCACAAACTCGGCTGTAGCCAGGAATTAGATAAGGGAACATGGAATATTAAGTACAACTCAGCTCTAGCTCCTAGACTAGCAAATAGTTTCTCCCCCTCTACCCTTCTAATTCCCTTTCAGCTGTGACAGTTCCTGCGTTCTGCTTTCATACCTCACTAAGGAAATCCTATGCACAGTGCAGGGAGCTGTTTGCAAAGTGGAGCTCTTTGCTTTTCCATGAACAGGCCACAAGCATCCAGTAAATTACAAATGAGAATATGTTTCCAGGTATAAACATTTTGAAATTCCAGATTATCAACCCAGACTACTTTACAGCTAAAGTATGATGAACTCCTAGAGTACATAGAGTTAAAAGTTACAACAGTGCTAAATGAAGACATATACAACATCCTCACGTGCTGTGCTTACAAGAAGTACGGCTGACAGATCACTAAGAAACTGTTTATATCACTAAGTGGTTTAGTAACAAAGCTAAGCTAAAAATAAAAGCAAAAATTACTCATATCGCTAGAGGAGACTC
>NW_010327336.1:1199-2642 GCF_000700745.2 Antrostomus carolinensis | reverse complement strand
AAGTCTTTAAAGGGCTATTTGAGACAGGACATGCTGCACTAACACACGAGCCACTCACTGTAGCTGTGGCACTATCCCAGAGCTCTCGGACGCCGGCGTTGCAGGAGTTATTGGAGTCATCGGAGTCATGGGAGAGGGGTACAGCGGTGTGGTTCCCGGCAAAGGGGCCGTCGTAAGAGTCTGTGAGTGGAAGAGCTGGGGAGCTTGACTAGATGTTCCCTGTGTCGCTTGCTGTGATGTAGACTGCTGTGCTGCTTGCTGCTGTTGCTGCTGCCGCTGCTGCTCCTCCAGGATGGACAGACTGTTGGTGCTCTGGACCGGCTGTGGTGTCAGTCCTGTGCCATATGGCATCATGGGGCTAAAAATTGGAATTCCTGGAGTCATTGCACCCTACAGAAGAAAGCATGAAACAGAAACCACAGAGCTCGTTGACTCCAGCTTGTTCTGTTTTTCAGACAAAAAGTTTTCAGGAGGACTCTAAAATAAATCAGTGTAAGGTGATCATATCAAACCTGAGGCAGACAGTAGTAACTCACTAAAACCAGAAAGCCCTTGGAAATGCAGTTCTTCTACAGAATAAAACGTTACCTCTGGGGATCTGTCACTTCTGGCGCTGTTCATCTCCTGCCAGTGATGCTGATATGCTTCTCACACTACCCTGCAAGCAGGTCTCAGCTCTGACCCACGATTTAATGTGTAATTGTCTGAACAAAGACTGTCCCCGTGGTACCAAACGCCTCCACAGCACAGCGACAGTCCATTACGTTCAGGTTCGTTTAAAGGGCAACCACCAAAATTAAATGAATATTTCCAACCTGTCAGTCATGTTCCAACTTAAAGGAACACCATATACCTGGGTGTTTCTTACACCTCTGGACACACAAATTGATGGTTTTAAAATGCTGTTTTATACCAGTATTATTCTATACCTAGCAGAATTTTTCAGATCTGCAAACAAAAAACCTGAAGTTAAGTGCAAGAAACAGAAAACACTTTCACAAAGAAATTCAGATCACAGTTGCATATTAAATAATTTGGTTTTACCTGAGGGGAGGCTAAGCCTTGAGCGTAGGGTGGCAAGCTGTTGTTCTGATCCATGATTCCAGTTATTTCTTTGGTGAGGCCAGAAGTATTTCCTTTAATTGCTTTAACTTCAAATCCTAAAGAGTTTCTAACCTTTTAAAACATTCCAGCAAAGCAGCTTTTTAAGCCAAGCTGAAAGTGTTAGGAAAACATCAGCTCCAGATAGATGTGTGCTATGAGCCTAAAACACTAACCAAAACCTGCAAAGAGAGAAAGTGTTATCTTGAGAATAGCATCTAAACGCAAAAGCAAACCTATCAGCTGCTAAATTAGGTAAGAGACACCCACCTACAAATACGTGTAACAACATTCACACATCCACACACAATCCATAATAATCACCTTTTTCAGGCACACTCT
>NW_010327336.1:0-1185 GCF_000700745.2 Antrostomus carolinensis | reverse complement strand
CTGCTGAAGCCCCTGGCAGGTAACCTGACCCACACGAGCAAGCTTTGGTCTAACCAAACCCTCCTGCACAAACAGCTCAAGCTGTTAATGCTCATTCTACTCCAAGCTTTGCTTTAGCTGGAAAAACACTGACTTCTTTTTCTTTTTAGAACCGAATTCCACGGACCACTAACCAATAGGCTTTACTGACACATTGCATTTAAAATTTCTTCCTGGCAATTTTAAGGCTTGGGCTTCCAAAAATGTTTTTTTTCTTCTACGGCAAACACATCACTGGTCAAATCAGAACCAGGAAATCCCCTTCCATCCACTTCCATAAAATGAAGCACTAACACATTTCAAACAATGACACATGCTTTATGAGGAAAAAAATATGTGAAAGCTAATTTCAGGTACACAAGGGAAATGTACATGTGAATTTTAATTTTTTTTACTATTCCTCTGTTGCTCTATTATGGAAACAAACAACACAAGTAGAGAATTTAAACCTTGCACCTTGATGCCAAATGTTTTTCTATTAACTTACAGCTTTCTTAACTAGACAACTATTGCCCAGAAATACTCAAGGTTATTTTCAGGCCAGAGGCAGACCACCTCAAAATTTGGAGAAAGCCTATTCAGCCTTTTTTTGTTGTTTCCCCCCCACCCCCCAGAATGGTTTGGGTTGGAAGGGACCTTAAAGTCCATCTAGTTCCAACCCCCCTGCCATCAGCAGGGACACCTTCCACTAGACCAGGTTGCTCAACTTGGACACTTCCAGGGAGGGGGTATCCACAACTCCTCTGTGCAACCTGTTCCAGTGTCTCTTTTAGGGTATGAGAGCTCAGAGTTACATTAATGTTTACATTGCAGCTGAAAAGGCAGGCTTTTTTCCCCTGTGACCATAAGATATTATCATCTTTAGCCTCACTGAAGGTATCAAACTGAGCATCCAGGTTTCATAGCGTGGAGATGGGTAAATTAGAAGCCTGAACATTCCCCTGCAAGAAACAAAGTCAGCTCCTCGACAGCCCAGCTGTTCAGTAAGAAGCCTGGATGCCAGGCAAGCCAGGACCCGCAGTTAGGACACCACCCACGCAAAGGTCCATCTTGTAACCATCTAACCGTGCCTTGCTCGCAGCTCCACTACAAACCCTGGGGAACGATTCTGTCGAGGCAACAGAGCCCAAAGGCAAGAGCCATCCC
>NW_010327335.1:254-605 GCF_000700745.2 Antrostomus carolinensis | reverse complement strand
CAGCACCCAGCCAGCTCCTCCACACTCAGCCCCCAGCCCCAACCCCACCAGCTTGGGCAGGACAAGCCCCAACATGTCGAATTTGGGGATTTACTGAGACCAGGGTAGTGGCCTCAGCACTGCAGTTCACAGGGACAGAAGGGACACTCAGCACCATGGTGTCCTGTGGCCAACCCTCGGGAAAAAAGGAGTTTGGGAGAGAGGAGCAGAGGTTTGGGCAGGATTCCCACCTGCAGGAAGCACGGGGAGGGAGGGAGAGAGGGCCTGGACACCATTTTGTGCATGGAAAAGCTAGCTCTGGAGTGCCATGGGATAAATGAAGGCTCACCTGGCTCTGATCAGCCACAGGAG
>NW_010327335.1:0-207 GCF_000700745.2 Antrostomus carolinensis | reverse complement strand
CAGAGCCGCTCCCCAGGGCCGGGCAGCCACCACAGCTGTCACAAGCTGGGGCAGGTCTTGGCCTCCTCCTATTTCCACTTCAAACAGGGGCAGCCCCAGGGCACGGCGAGACAGCAAGGGAGGGTGAGGGCGGGCAGTGACAGAGGGGTGACAGAGCAGGACCCTTCCCAGGACCCTCCCCAGCACCCACCCCCTCAAGACCAGAGC
>NW_010327334.1:0-4515 GCF_000700745.2 Antrostomus carolinensis | reverse complement strand
CTGGCCTCTAGCCAGGGTCAACCCTCCACAAAAGTGTTGATCATTCATTGCTGAGAGGATTGCATTTCCATAATATCTCAGAGGAAATGTCATGTGAAAACTGTGCATGTACTCCAAAGAGGCAAAATAATCTCATAATATCAACACCTACTCTGATGTCCCATTTTTGCTATTGTCTTGGTTTAACCAGGAAACACATATCCAAGATCAAACCACAGAAATAAAAGTCTATCTATGAACACCAGAGAAATACAGTATGTTAATATCCAATTGATATACTGAAACATTTGCAGATGTATTTCTGTAATGATGTGTCTACATAATTAGCTTCTGCTGGAAGGGTTGGTTCTTTGTAGCTAAAAGTTCATTTTCCCTCCAGGAGTCAGTCATTATCAGATGCAGCACTGATGAACTGAGCACATAAGGAAATAAAAAAAAAAAGGCATTATTTTTTTTTTTTGTTATTAAGAGTTTATATAATGTCCAGATTTTATGTTTCAGACAAAAAAATTATACTTTTTTTTTCAAGCTGAAAGTATTTTTCGAACTGAAAATATTTTTGTAGTAATGAAAATTTTAAATTCTTCAGGAAGTATTTTTTATTACCATGTAAATGCTTGTAAAATTAAAAACAACTTTTAATGAATTTTCATAAGTTTTATTGTTGGTATCTAAATGGTAGTTTAGCAGTTTTTCCAGCTGCTGCTCTGAAGTGAAGAAAAATTTTGGTAAAAGACAGAAGTGCTTTGGTAGTAGCTGTGAGACTCAACATTTCTAGACACTGATTTGTGTTTCTTTAGCCAAGGCATGATTCCAGCATGCACAATGTCTGATTCACCGATGTGTGTTATCTGCATGTAGGAAATCATTTTTCAACAGAAATGGTTTCAACTTCTCACTATTGCAAACCACACACACAGTGAAACCTTAGGGCATCACCAAGACGACACCAAGTTTTTTTCAGGAGCTGTTACCTTGCTCTAAATAGGCATATTGATTTCAAAGGCATTTAAGAGACAGAGAGCATTTATCCTTGATCAAACCAGTTGCTTAAATTTAATTATTGTCTTACTCCTAAAAATGTGTAACCTAGCATGATGCAAAAGTACCCACTTCTTTTTTTTGTTAAATTTGTTCAATACTGTTGGGTCCTTCTTCCCTATATTTGATGTATAAACAAATGAATATAAAATGAACTTAATAAATCACTAGTGACAGGTTCAACTCTGCTGCTTTCTTTAAGTGAATGTTAAAAGAATATGGCTAAGCATCTAAAAGGAATTTGTTAATGAGTGTATATTATTACTCTGAACTGTTTGTAACCTTGGCCTTTCTTTTGTAAATTTTAATGAAAATCCAGTACTGTCTTTGTCAGACTGAAATCAGAACAATCAATTGAACTGCACTCAGTTTACCTTTATCTTGCTGGTGCTTACCTGTTTTGTATGTGCTTCATTTTTTCTTAACTCAAGAGAAGCCAAATTTTAATACTTACCTATCTCTTTTGAGACAGAACAACTCCTGCTGCTGCAAACAAGTAGAGTGAGATTCAGCCACAGATTAAATTACCTAAATTTGGCTCAACTTGCAGGGCAACATGTCAAAGTTCCCACTTCAGTAAATGGTGATGTAGGCTCAAATCAGTTGCCTCCACATAGATCTGGACTGTAACTGTCTTTCCATAAATATGTGGACCTGCCGCAGATCCTGCGGCACCTACAGATAAGAACTTTTTAAAAGAAATAAGTGCACTTTTTTTTAATCTGTAAATGATCTTTTCTTCAAATTTAGAAGACCCACACTCAGCATGGCCATCTTATGCGATTAAAACTAAGCTTTCATTCATCAAGCCTGAAAGAAATTTTATCCTCTCAATGGCCATCTGTATCTTTTATGCTATTCATTATATTAGTAAATGGAATACGGAGTCTTAAATTCCTGAAACTTCAGTCTAAACCAAGGTTAGTAGAATGACTGCACAAGGCCATGAGTTGCTTTAGAAAAAATACAAAATATAAATATAATAACTGAACTCTATTTCATATCAAAAGAAGTCAATATGTTCAGTGTTGTCTTACCCTTTTCATATTCCAAATGCTGAAAATAAGAATCTACTTTTTTCAGACAACATTTAAATTCTAATTAATCCTATGGCTCTTCTGCTTTTTTGAGCATGGGCAAGCAGAATAAAAGACAATAAGTATTCTCTCGATTAGAAAAATGTCTCTACAAACAACACATTAATCAAACAGGGAGCTGCACTTCCACCTCTACAGAATGTTTTTCTGATGATAGGACACTAAGTGGAAAAGTAAAATTTATGGTGATTAATCGTCATGAAATCTTCCTTAAAGCAGAGCTGTTCTCATTGAACTTTCTTATCAACATATTATCTTTCCTCTTAAACGTGATTTCTTCCAGTTTTTAACTCACTGTGCCACTGGGTAGTTCCAAGGAGGGTTTTCGGCTGTCACTGAAAAGTATTTCAGCATTGGGCAGAATTTATGTAAGTTGCATTCACAATCTTCTGTATTAGCTGCCTTATACTTTCTTATCTCTCTGTATGGTTAAAACTCCACTTTAAACAAGTCTCATATAAATATTTCTTTACAAATATTAAGTCACAACCAACTGTTAAAAAGATTATTGTGGGTTTCAGAATAAACAGCATTATACAGATCCAGAAATACACCTCTTTTTCTAAACACCTATAGCTGATAGAAAAGCTTCTCATATGTAACTTTCCTGAATTCTAAGAGGGAAAAAGGCCTCCTAAACTGAACAAGAAACTTTTTCAACAGAAGCAGTAAAGAAGTATGGCTTCATTTAGCTGTACATTTCATATCTGAACAGCAATATTACACTTTGCTGTGTCAGATTTTCTATATTCTCCCACTGCATCATTTTAAGCTTTTTTCTGCACTCCTTTCTGGGATTCTGACAATATAGCACATATTAATTTGCCCAGTTAATAAGTGCTGATTGCCTGTCTGACCTCTGCTCTTGGTCTCTGTGTAGACTCTGCAAAACACTTCACCTCTCAACTGCTGATATGTTAAAAAAAGGACTGTGGCCCTGTATGGACTTTCTGCAGGAATTTAATATTTTTCAGATGTGCTCCTCTGACAAATCTGGTAAATGTTCAATAGTATTCCAAAATCTGAAAGGGAGAAAAGGAATGAAGTGAACAGATGGGAATGCATCTTTACATTCCAATATATAATAATCATGGCTGCATGAGCCTTATTTTCTTTGGATTCTAAAATTAATCTTTACAAAATATTTTTTTTAATGATGTTAAATAGTGGATAAATTTTCTAAACCTTATGCAATATTGGACCAGCTTATATCTCTAAGGAAACTACTAAATTTGGCACTAGATCTAGTATTCTTTTACTATGATTTAATTTTTTGGTCCTATATAAAATTGAAGTAAAATGCTAGTAAATCAGAATCTTAGTACAGAACATTAACTTCACTCTTATTTTTCACAGTTATATAGCTGCACAGATAGAGATGCGTTTTTATCTTAACTCATCTTTGTTGGAAAAAGATATCCATAGATATAAATATTTGTCTTGCAACAATGTTGTGCATCAACCTGTTGAATATTTGAGAGCAGTAACAGGACATGTTAACATGTTCTGAAACATCTTAACTTTAGAATTATTTTTGAAAGGTTCAGTGGTTTGTTGGGACAATTTAAATTCCCACAGATTTGTTTGAAGGTACATAGAGTAATGCGAATCTTTTTAAGAGGAGAAGTATGCACATATTTAATAACACTTCATTATAATTTCTAGCATACACTACGTCAAGGTTAAAAAAAAAAAAAGAACCTAAAAGTGTATTATATTCTTTATCACTCCTTTGTGCGTGATTGGTTTTGAATTTCCAGGAAAAATGCTGTTTTTCTTCATTGAGTCTATGCTCTTTTAAAATGCTTCCTTTATGAATAAATATTTCAATATACAGTTGAAATTATGTGGTGGTTTAACTCACAGTAGGACCATGCAGTCCTGTACTCACGTCCCGCCACTCCCAACCCTGAGATGGGAGTCACAACAAAGGGGGTACAGGATTAGGATGAAGGACAGGGACGACTCACTCACCAGTTATTGTCATAGGCAAAACAAACTCAACTTGGGGAAAAAAAAAATCTATTTAATTCATTGCCATTCATCTGAGTAGCACCATGAGACATAACTAACACATCTTACAACACCTTCCCCTCACCCTTCCCTTCTTCCCGGACTCAAATAATTTTGCTCCCAGTTTCTGGTTTGCAATCCAGAGAGACCTTGACAGGCTTGAGAGGTAGGCCTGTGCTAACCTCATGAAGTTCAACAAGGCCAAATGCAAGGTCCTGCACCTGGGTCAGGGCAATCCCAAACATAAATACAGACTGGGTGATGAATGGCTTGAGATCAGCTCTGAAGAGAAGGACTTGGGAGTGGTGGGGGATGAGAAACTCAACATAAACCGGCAATATGTGCTTGCAGCCCAGAAGACCAA
>NW_010327333.1:0-828 GCF_000700745.2 Antrostomus carolinensis | reverse complement strand
CTGCACTGAAGCCGGTTTCCCCAGCGAGAACCATTTTGCGTTGTGTACTCTGAGAGCCCCAGCACAGAGAGCCCTTCCCTACCCTCTGACAGGCTGTGAGCGCAGGTTTCCTGGTGAAGGCTCACAGAGCCTTCCCTGGAGTTTTAAAGAACATCTGCTGTGCTTTTTTCTGTTAGTAGATGAGATAAGAGGGGAATATTAAACGTCACTAAGTCAGTGTGCCTTAATTTGGCTGCTTTGAAAACAAAGGGTGATCTCTCAAAGATTATCTAAAGCATGGAGACCAGTATATAATAATAAGTATGTTGCCCTTTATGTATTAAGGCCTCTTAAAAGAGGCCTCTGCAGCCTCTTTTTCTCACAGATGACCAAACTAAGATCTCTTAAAAAAAAAAAAAAAGTTAATTTGGACAGAAAACTACATGTACTGAGATGATCACCAACCTGAGTTCCCTATCTTGGTGTTCGATCTAAAATGGCGTCTTGATATCCGAGAGGCGATATCAAAGAGAAAGACATTATCGAAGCAACAGGCAAATCCATGGATTGCGAGACAAATTCACGATCTCTCTGGATGTAAGACTCCTAGATAGAAAGTGTTTCACAAATTAACTTCAGGTAGTCTAACCCCTCAGCCTTACCCCTAGCTTGATAGACAATGCTGGATCATCCTCTTGCCGTCCGACCGCATGACAGCCTGACAGTCCTGTGGCCATTGCTATAGTCAGCAGAACCCTCAGATAACAACAAAACAAACACATCAACACTAGTGTAAAGACTTACTTGTGCCCATGTGTCACAAGTAGAAGAAAATCATGCTAGGAGTTT
>NW_010327332.1:0-3045 GCF_000700745.2 Antrostomus carolinensis | reverse complement strand
CAGGAAGAGGAGGGGAAACGACAGCACGGTGTGAGTTACGCTCCCACTGAACCATTTCCAGTCCCAAATCCATGGGGATGGGCTCCAACGGGGTCTCTGGATGGTGATGCTGTGGGGTTGGGGGCTGTGATCCAGCCAAAACCCCATTGCCCAGATGGGGAAACTGAGGCAGGGAGCACTGGGGTGACATGCAGCTCCCTGAGCACGGATGGGAAATCAATACCCTGAGCTGGATTCAGGGTGAATCCAGAACATCTTGGGTTTGGGGTTGTAATTATGGGGATGGTGAGGTGACACGTTGCCACCTTCTCCGGGGTGAACCCGCTGGGCCGTGTGCAGGATGGGGTCCATCCTTCTCCCCACACAATTCCCCTCGACACGTCGCTAATTCTTCCTAATTGATTTTTCACGCTGGCGGGAGGGAGACGATGACATCCAACAACAGAGCCCTCATGTCGTGGCTTTCTCCTCCATGAAAAGGACCAGCACCCTCCTCCCAAAGCCAGGAATATTTCTCCCTGGCCTGGGTAGCCATGGTGAGACGTTGCCCAAATCTTTTCATCGTCGGAGGCTGACGATGCTCCGCGCCGCCCGTGCCAGCCCGTTCATGGCAGCTATTTTCAGACACAACAACAAGCTGAGATTAAAAATTAAAATAGAAAAAAAAAAAACCCAAAACCCCCCCAAGCCCCCCCAATCCTCTTCCAGGGCCGTATCCTGCTCTGGATCCTTGGTGGAGGTGCTGTACCCATGCTTGGTGCCATCCCAGCACGTGTGAAGTGACAGTGGGTTGTGGATTCGGTGTTTCTGGGAGGTGTTGGGGTGGGTGAAACGGGTGCACGGTGCAGGGTGAGATGGGGAAGGGCCATATCCTGCTCACTCCTGGGCATGGAAAAGTGGAGCAGTGTAAGGTGCTGAGTGGCAGGATCTGTCCCATGGGATGTGGAGGTTGTCCCTGTGGCACAACCTCTCCTCAGTCAGCAGCCAGGGTGGAGGAGTGGGGGCCAGATCCTTCCCCCCCTATGGCAGGGATGTGGCTGCTGCTTCCCGTACCCATGGGGTGGCTGGTGGACATGTCACCTGCATCCTGGTGTGTCCCCAGATGAACGTGCCAATGGCATCCCAGTGTGGTCCTTGGATGGATGTGCCACCTGCATCCCACTGTGGATGGGTGGATGTGTTACCTGCATCCCAACCTGGTCCCTGGATGGATGTGTCACCTGCATCTCAGTGTGTCCCTGGGTGGATGTGCCACCTGCATCCTGGCATGGATGGATGGACATGCTGCCTGCATCCCAACACAGTTCCTGGGTAGATGTGCCACCTGCATCTCAGTGTGTCCCTGGGTGGATGTGCCACCTGCATCCTGGCATGGATGGATGGACATGCTGCCTGCATCCCAACACAGTTCCTGGGTAGATGTGCCACCTGCATCTCAGTGTGTCCCTGGGTGGATGTGCCACCTGCATCCTGGCATGGATGGATGGACATGCTGCCTGCATCCCAACACAGTTCCTGGGTAGATGTGCCACCTGCATCTCAGTGTGTCCCTGGGTGAATGTGCCACCTGCATCTCAGAGTGTCCCTGGATGGATGTGCCACCTGCACCCCAGTATGGTCCCCGCATGGACATGCTGCCCTCATCCCAGTGTGGTCCCTGGGTGAACATGCCACCTGCATCCTGGCATGGATGGATGGACATGCCACCTGCATCCCAACATGGTTCCTGGGTGGATGCGCCACCTGCATCCTGGGGTGTCCCTGGGTGGACCTGCCACCTGCACCCCAGTGTGGTCCCTGGATGGATGTGCCACCTGCATCCCAGTGCGGTCCTTGGATTGACATGCTGCCTGCATCCCAGTGTGGTCCCTGGATGGATGTGCCACCTGCATCCCAGTGCGGTCCTTGGATTGACATGCTGCCTGCATCCCAGTGTGGTCCCTGGATGGATGTGCCACCTGCATCCCAGTGCGGTCCTTGGATTGACATGCTGCCTGCATCCCAGTGTGGTCCCTGGGTGAACATGCCACCTGCATCCTGACATGGATGGATGGACATGCCACCTGCATCCCAACACAGTTCCTGGGTGAATGTGCCACCTGCATCTCAGTGTGTCCCTGGATGGATGTGTCACCTGCACCCCAGTATGGTCCCTGGATGGATGTGCCTCCTGCACCCCAGCACAGTTCCTGGGTGGACATGCCACCAATCCCAGCATGATCCCTGATTGGGTGCCCACCCCAGGTGCCCAAGCCCATGGAGATTCACCCCCAACATGAGCACTGACTCAGCTCATCCCACTTGTAGACTGGTGGGACTGCACAGAGCTCTGGGGAGCAGGTGGGTGCCTGGGAGCATCAGAACGGTGCTGAGCACCCAACCCAAGGGACTTCCAATGCTTCAAACACCTCCACCTCCACCTTTCTGACCTGGATCCAGCCTCTACCACCTGAGTGTGACCTCAACCAGACCATCCCCATCAGGAACCTCTAAATTTTCTCTGAAAAAAATGAAAACAAACCAAGGATTCATGGTTTTTCTAACCTCAAGGCTTCATCTCAGGTGAGGAAGAGGAGACCAGGAGCAGAGGAGGCTCTGCAGGGCACCGTCCCCACCTGCGGAGCGGTGGCAGGGTATGGCCCTCTCTAAGTATACGCCACGGAAATGTGCACATTTCCTAAAAGCAATATGGAACAGCTAAATATACTGCTCACAAATCTGTTTACACTAATAATGGCTGGGAGCCTGCCATCCATATGACTGCAAGGAACCAGCCATTCAACATAAATTAACTGCAAATTACTTGAGAGAGGAAGAAACTCACTGAATTTTATATTTCATTTGGTTTATTTTTTTTTTCCCCCTCTTGGCTTTTTTTTTTTGTTTTTTTTTTTTTTTTTTTTTTTTTTTTTTAAATCCTCCTTACCAGGGAAGGAGGAATTTTATATTTATTTTTTATTTAATTTTTCATATTTAATTTTTTACATTGATTTTTCTATTTTATTTTTAATATTTTTTACATTTATTTTTGTATTTAATTTTTTA
>NW_010327331.1:0-6209 GCF_000700745.2 Antrostomus carolinensis | reverse complement strand
GACGAGGAGGCAAGGCAGCTTCGGCTACATGCTGAGGGCCGAGGAGGAGACGCGAGGCGCATATTTGGAGCCCAAGTTCTGGAAACACCGAGGCCCTGGGAGCCAGGGGGAGAGCTCCAGCCACCCACAAATCGGCCGTGTGCTCAGTATTATTTGTAGAACCTGGTACTTATATCAGAAGGACAAATTGTCATCAGCTGTCAGGAAATTAGGCATTAGAGCTTCTTCCAAAGTAAGAGCTTGCTCTTGTGCTGCTGGCAAAAGACAAGGCAGAATGCATTTCCACATCCATATCAGAAATCAGTGTTTGGCCCCTTTTTCTCAGTGTCTCAGCACCAGGGCCTGGAGGAAAAGAAATTTTTTTAAAGCAGAAATTTTTCTAACACAGCCCTCCCCCAAAGTGAAGAGACTGTGACAGGGCAGCGAGCATGGCCACAAGCACCAGCCCTGGAGGGGGCTTTGCTGCAATGGGAAGCAATACATGGTGCCAAATCTACAGCCCTGGCCAGGTCTCTCTGCCTCAGGCCCATTGTGGGCAAACCCACCCTCCTTCTGAAAGGCTCCGCTCCCTCCTAACTGTGGCACGGCACAGGCATTTCCAGCTGGGCCCTGTTCAGAGTGTCACATATCCACACTGAAGCAGCCGTTACTGCTACGAGGATCAGATCTGACTCCTCATGGGAGGATGTGGATTCCTCTCCCACCAGCTTCTTCTCCAGTTCCGAGAGAAGATGTCAGTGCTCTGAGCAGCACAGTCAAGGTGGCCCAGGCTGCCTCCCCTCTCTGCTCCACCTCTGTTACACCAGGGTGATGCTGAGGCTCAGCACCCAAAGCTTGTGCTCCACAAAGAGGAGCTGCCCTCAAGAGCACAACTGCGGGGACACAGCCCAACCCAGCTCTGCTCCCGCGGCCACACGCCGCCTGCACATCCCACAGGGTGTTTCTTCTGCAGCCTGCTCAGCTCTTGTCATCAGGCCACACATTTTAGCCTGTCATCCTGCTCCAGTGTCCCTGAAGCTGAATGGACTTCTGCGCCCTGGTGCTGGGAGGAGGGAGGGAGCGTGTCTGCTGGATTGTTTGCAGAGATGGTTTTGGCAGAGCCAGGTGCTTAGCTGAGGCTTTAGAATGGACTGTGGTGTAGGCCCAACCCGGCTTCTTTCCCTGTGCTTACTCTCTCTGCTAGGAGCCTTCTGCCATCTCCCACTATTCTTGCCCTGGCTCCTACAGGTAGACAGAAGCAGTGAGTGGAGAAGGGGACCCTGCTCTCCAAAACACATACTCAAGTGCAACACCACCTCTGTGCTCTCACACAGACCCCAATTCAGCAGACTGCCCTCTCACCTTCTCCCCAAGTCCCATCCTCCTTCCTGCCCCCTCACCTCCCAGAGCACTGGCTCCAATACCACCAGATCTGTTACATTTGAATTTACCCAGAAAGGCAGAGCTGACTCCAGGCCTCTGCAACAGGAGATCCTTGCAGCAGGTTTCAATACTGCTGTTTTCAGTGTTTTTCAATGAATTGACATATAATCACCCTGACTACAGTAAGAGAAAAAACAGACATGAAAATACTGCTGGTAAATGGTAGAGCGGCTGTCAATCAGCAGCTGAAAAGAGTTTACAGAGCCAGACAGAGAAATATATACCACAGTAACAGGATTAAGGGGTAGATAAAAGTCGTATCACCAAGAGAGAGTGAAAAAGGGAAATTACAGGTCAACTCTGCAGGTGAAGAAACATGTTGCATCTGGCACTGAGGAGGCTGCAAAAGAGCTAGAAGGGGCACAGCAGAGCTCAGATGCACGATTCCTAGAGGATGAAGGAACAGATTCTGCCCAAACCTGAGACACTGCTTCGAAAAACAACTGTTAAAGGAAAACCACATTGTGTGCCCAGGAAGTTTATCTTCTGCAGAGAGACATTTGCTAGTGAAAAAACCCAACGTGTTTTCTTTAAACACACCTATACTTTCCTGTCGTCTTCTGGCATATGGGCGTTTGGATTTAGACAGGGGCAGCTTCAGATAAAAGGTGAAGAGGTCCAGGCCAGTGGCTCAAATTTGAGAAGTGCTCAAAGTACACAGGAACAGTAAGATACACTTTACATTAGGAGTGCCTGCCCTTTCCTTCCAGCTCCAAAAGGCAGCAAGGAATGGAGAAAATACAAGCTGGAGCTCTGAATTTCCGTATCACCTAGGAGACAGCAGTTGAGGCAGGAACTCCTCACAACATCCCAGAAAAAAAAGGAGGGATGGGTGGGGAAGGATCTTTCAAGGATCCTTCAAGACAATCTGCCTTCCCTTACCTATTTGCTCCCCAGGCAGAAGAGACAAAGAACTATTAAGACAGAAAATATCCAAGCAACAATATAGTTCTGGTCTGGAGCAAAAGGTTCTGCAGAGAAAACTGCCCCAAGACAGCCAGATTAACAGTTTAGGAGAAAAACACCCTCTCTGTGTAAAAGACTACAGCTTGCTATAAACGTTCATCCTCACTTGTTTACCTTTCATTGGATATGTTATCCCAACTAATTTAAGATTAGGTTTTTTTTAATATTCTAACTTTGGAACAAACCAAAAATTAACTAAGTTTTAAGGCTTGTGGATTTTATGACCAGAAGTTGTCCATAACAGTGGGTAGATTGGAAACATACAAAGATTCCAGATATCTTTCTGATGAAGAGCAGCTGTTCTTTGAGGATTTTTTTTTTTTAAAGAAAGAAAGGGAAAAAAAAAAGCAGCCTTGTTGCCTGTTACACTGTTTCTCCCAACACTTGAAATGAAGCTAGTCTAGTCAGAAAACAATGGAACATGGCCCTCCTTTCCCAATTAAGGGGAGACCACTCGTCAGCCCTAGAGCCATGCAATATTCAATTGAGCTGCTCAAGTTCACTTGGGATCTGATTTTAATCAGCAAAGATATTAAGCTCTGCTGATTTGATTGGGCTTTTCCTTCTGCCCCCCAAACCCTCCTAGAGCATGCATCATGCAGAGATGGTTGTTTCTGTCACATGCTTTAGTCTGGGTACCCAAAGCTGGAACAAAACAAAAGGACTGAGCATCCCTAGCATCTTGGGTTCATACCTACACCATCTGCTTCTCTTTCATCTCTTTCCTTGTAAATTATCTTCCCCATTACCATTAGTCTCTGAACACTGTATTAAGACATTAAATTATAAATAGTCCATGGGAATAAACTTGGAGCATGAGCAACCTGGCTTCAGGACAGTCCAGTATCCTCATGCTCTCTCATACTTATTTGAGAGAAAAAAATGTGTCACTTGAATAGAGAACAGCTGAACACAGGATTAGAGGAGAATGCCTCAGTCAACAAGTCTACCCATCACCTCTGCTCCAAGCAGCTACAGCACTGAACCCTTAAAAAAATTTTAAGAGACAGTTTTATGAAGAAAGATTTATTTTTTTTTCTCCTCCTGCTATCCCTAGTGACAGGTTAATCCAGCAGCAAACTCAGCATTTAGAGAAGCCCAGTTTCAATTCACTGTTCCACCCCACATCTTCCACACGACCCTGAGCTGTTACAGCCCCAACACCTCTACAGAGCAAGGGCCTTAGTACCTCCTACTTCGCCAAGGTGTTGCAAGTGTCAGATATATTTAATAGCATGAAGCATTCAGATACTATGGAAACCAGGGCAAGAGAAAAACCAAAAATAGATGGAAGACGCAAGCTGTTGAAAAGGCTTGCTGAGGAAGGCTGTGCTTGCTGCAGCTGATCCCAGAGTGGGATCCATTTAGAGCTCAAGCATAAAATATTCTTTCCATAGCTTGTCATTTTTCTCTGCCACAGGGAAAGGAATATTCTTTTTCCTCCTTAGGCCTTTAATTTCCTGTCTATTTAATAGGCCTCCTAATTACCAGTTCCTTTGAATGACTGACAGTCTAGCTTGCCCTTCCCATGACCTGGAGCAGACCGCTGTCTGACAGCTTCTATACAGCAGGATTATTTGGAACATATAATGAGAATAAACACTACAGAGCACTCTCCTTCTGAAATGGAAATCCAACAGCAACCTACAAAGAAGGGTGCCTGAAAAAAGAGTTGATGTGTGAGCCTGTGAAACACTATGACTCTCCTTTTTATAATGCAAACACATTTATTGTGCATATTCACCCTCTACAGACAAGCCAGTTGCTAAAGTACAATAATCCCCTTCTTCACTCAAAAAAAAACAACCCCAAAAACCAACCCAAAACCAAAAAAACACCAAACAACCCTCACCAACACAGAAAGTACTTGAAATAGAATGACATATGGAGGAAACAGAGGATGCCAACATGAGGTATACAAACCATCTTACTCATCAGTCAACCAAGTGGAAGACAGTAACAGATGTGGAGCAGTTGAAGTGTTCCACAAGGTAGACTGAAGCTATCTACCCCTGGAAAGCCAGGCTGGGGTCATGTCCCTCACCAGCACAGGCCTCAAGCCTGCTTGAGACCAGGGTGCTGAAGTCTCACTTCACAGCACTGGCTCTAGTTCCAGGTGCTCATTACAAGCTACTTCTTGAAAATAGAAGAGTCTCTGGTCTTTTCAGCATGACCACCACCTCACTGAGGAAACCCCAGCAAGGTGAGGGGAAGGCTCCAGATGAGAATCCTTGGCTTTATAGTTGTCAGTGCACTTAAGGGAAAGGAAACAGATGGAAGGTTTCCAAGATTCTTCATCTTATAATTTCTTGATTGCAGCATCAATCTCAGGAATTACCTCCTTCAGCTGGTTCCACTGTTCTGTAGATAGGGCGATCCCTAGAAACAGCAGGAGAGGTTTCAGAGGAGGCAAGGGCTAAACATCAAGTAGCTCCCTCAGACTAGCTACAGAAAAGAAAGTTGGAATCTGAGGCAGAGGCACAGACCAGAAACAGAAGCAGCCATCCAAGCATGGCAGTTGTGCCAACGCTTCAGCATCCGTATCAAGAAGCACTCAACGCTATGACAGAAGCACCATATGAGAATATAAGCTCAAATTGCCTTTCAAGAGTCCCACAGGCCCTTATAGGCTATTGCCCACTACAAATTCCCACCCACATGAGCTGGGGAGAAATTCTAGAACCTTATTCCACACAGCAGTGAGGACACCGTCCTTTCAGCTGCCCAAAAGAAATAATGCCAACTCTCCATTTGAAATAAAAAATGCTGCGAACAAGAAATCACTTGGGAAACTAAAACACTAGAGAAGAACTGGCTTCTTTTTAGATCCAGCAGAGATAAGGTCTCGATGTCCTGTCCATTTCACTTACAAAATAAACACGGTAGTGGAAATGCAGCCAGATGTTCTCAACTTGTTACTTTTGGCTTTGTTAAGAATCACGTTAAAGAGATTTATTAAATTCTCCAGATAAAGATCAGGGGCTAAGAAATCTTGAGAAAACCAGTAGAGGTAGTATTTAAATTAAAAAAAAAAATAAAATAAAATTCATTATCTCTGATTAAACTGACAGATCTTCTGTCTTACATTGTGGGTATGTTTGTTTCCAGCTTGGGAGGAGCTCACAACGCTCCTTCCCCTCTCTGCCCTCAACGGCACAGAAAAGCTTGAGGGCTTTGCTTTCCCTTTTCACTACAAAGTCCACAGTTCCCTCTAAGTGAGTAATTTATACTTGTAACCTCTCTGAAGGAAATTAATTTCTAGAAGGAAAATCATGCTTAGTGGTTATGAAGCAAAACCAAGGCTGAAAAAAATTCATCTGTCCTGACACAAAAAATCTATAGCAAGGACCAAAAGGTTCCTGAAGAAACGCCACGTTAACTGAGTCTGTGTTGGACACAACACACAGGACAGGTGAAAAGCCCGCGAGGCCTGGGAACTGTGAGGGAAGCTGGCAAGTCACTGCCAAAGTCCCAGAAGAAAAGGCCTAAAATCGAGTGTTGACTCATCACTTTATGAGCTCTGGAGAAAAACGCTTCTCTCTCCAGCAGCCTTTGCTCGAGCGCTGCTGTGACAGCCCACCCAAGTTGTGCCACTCCATCCCATGGGGAGACATCCTGCCAGAGTAAGGAACGCCTCACACGGCAGCACTGGAGCATCTCGGCAGGGCCCCGCCGTGGCCCGAACCTTCCTGTCCCCACCTGGGTAAGGAGGAGGGAGGCCCTCCCTGCCAGGCACAGCTCCGCCATTGCAGATGAGTGGCCACCCTGTCGCCCCAGGTGCCACCATCACCGAACACCCGGTTTGTCAGGGAGCTGTAGGA
>NW_010327330.1:0-2145 GCF_000700745.2 Antrostomus carolinensis | reverse complement strand
TCCAGCAGGTCAGCCCCCAACCTGTACTGGCACATGTGGTTATTCTCCCCAGGTGAAGGACTCTTCACTTGTTCTTGTTGAACCTCATCAGGTTCCTTTCTGCCCAACTCTCCAGTGTGTCCAGATCTCTCTGGATGGCAGCACAGACTTCTGGTGTGTCAGCCACTCCTCCCAACTTCTTGTCATCAAAGAACATTCAGATGGGTGCAGAAAGACTCAAAATTGTACCAATTTCTATTGAAAATTTGAATGCTCTTTGAAAATGCCATATTTCTGCTATTGTAGTCATAGAATCATAGAATGTATTGGGTTGGAAGGGACCTTCAAAGGTTATCTAGTCCAACCCCTCTGCAGTAAGCAGGGACATCTTTACTAGAACAGTAACAGACCATGTCACCCATGCCCCCAAACATCCCTAGGATATTAACTTAAATTATATAAATACATGGTCAAATCTGTTGCAATATTTATTTTTGGAGACTCAGTGCCATCTCAGGATTTTCCCATAGGCATTAAGAATTAGAAAAGACCTGATTGACTGCATATTCCCTCTTCTTACTAATCCCTGCTAAAATAAATTGTTCCCAAGGGGGAAGGTTCTGCTTTAGGTTGTATATCAGTGCAAAAGAAAATACAGAGTTTCAAAACCACAGTGATATTGATATAATAAGAGCAGAATGTAGCCTTGTATATTTGTCTGATTCGGTTTGTAATTACTGAAGTGATGATGACTTTACTTCTTCTTTAAGGAAACAATTTTACAATTTAACAGACCTGACTGTTAAGATTAATTTTTCTCCTGACGTTTCCTTCATTTTCATTTGCTCAGTTTCATCCTGTTTCCTCACACATCGTACTGGACAAGATAGTGACAACCTACGCTACCACTGATACTTAGAGAGCAACCACGAATGCTGAAACAGCTTTGTAATCTTACTTAATATATCGGATCCAATGTGTCAGATCCAATTCAATTTTTCTTGCGTATATCACACCACTCTTTTCTTTTTTTCAGCACACTTCATTGTGTCTCTGCATCATTATGCATGTGTGCACTGTTCATTTATTGTTTCCTCATGGACAAGTTTCACTTAATTTTCCCCAGGCTACTCCACTATTGATGTGTCGACTGTGGAAATCTCAAACAGCCTTCATCCTTTCTTTTTTATTTCAAATGTGCTTGTCTGTCACAGACAGTATTTAAATAGCCATACTTCTATGGAAATCACAGATAGTTTATTTAAAAGGCCCCAAAGCTCCCTCACGGCAATTATTTAACATTGGCAGTTCGGCCAGCTAGTACCTCTGTTGTTCATTTTTTGAATAATACAATAAAATGCAATGGCACCTGTATTGTGTCTTTCAAACAGAGTGCCTCAGAGCACTTCACACACAAGACATATAACTATTAAAATGAGTGCTGTGGACCCAGGATAGTAGAAAGGTGTGCTGAGAAGAGAGAGGCTATTGGTAGAAACCTGAACTTGAAAGAAGAATCATGGAGACAAACTACAAGTGAATCCCAACTCTTATTCATGAGTGCTGTGCTGCAAAAAAATGCTTCACTGGCAGGAAAAGGATTGTAGCAAGAAGGTTGTGTGGATTAGACTGCTCTGGAAACTGTTTTGTGTTTTATTTTAAGGAATGGTTATTTAATTATCTCTAAGTAGGCAGTGCTCAGATTTTAAACATAAAATAAATGTACTGGCAGGGATACAAACAGTTTTTTTCTTAGGTTCTTTTTTTGCTTAGTGAAATGTGATGGAAAATCAAATGTCAAGAAGTCTGCCGTTCTAACATATTTTCTCTGAAGGACCAAGGCAATTCTGTCTGTTGCCCAGATTTTGGGAAGACACTTCCATAGGCTGTGGCTATGCTGTAGGAGCAGGAACCCTAGTTGCATCCTCACTACAACAAGACATGAATATGGTCACTTTCTTCTTTCCAGTGCAAACTTTCCAAAGCAAAAGTGGGAATGAATTCTTTAGGACATTAGGGCATAAAGCTTTTATTCAAAGGCTGTGGTTAAATGATGGTAGATTTTTTTCACTCATCCTTCTGAGGCCTCTGCTTAGGACATATTGGTATGTGTTTGACTCATTTTATCTTTGCTCAGGATTTCCTGATTGTGTTCCACTCATTATT
>NW_010327329.1:0-12443 GCF_000700745.2 Antrostomus carolinensis | reverse complement strand
CCAAAACCTTGCCAAACAAACCCAATACAGTGCATTAAACATCTCTCCTGCTGTCCATGCAGCGCTGAGGCTGCCCAGCTCCACTCCAGCCCATGACTGTATTTAAACTGTGTCTTCTCCTCTGTCCTCCCCCTCCAAAAAGTGAATAAATGTGACTTTTTTTTTTAAGAGCTGGCTCTGGTCTGGTTGGTACACCACTGTGGTGAGGTGGGACCTAAAGTCTACCCACTTCAAACCAGTAGCAAGGCTCTGTGCTTGACCTCATCCTGTCTCTTAGCTCAGCATCAAGTCACTGCAAAAAATCACATCAGAGGAGTGTGACTTCTGCCCACTGACCCCATGAGCCACATCAACCCCCGTGACAGCCTTGCTTTTGTGCTGTTGGAAATGTTCTCATCTGCAGTTGGTTTATGATAGTCTTGAGGGTCCTACTTCAAATAACCCCGTGACCAGCACAGCAAGCCTGGTTCCCAGTTAAGTGAAAATGAAATCAGATCATTTCCTCATTTCCTTACTCGTGATTTGCCCGACGAGTCGCAGCCGCCGTGTCCCAGAGATCCCCAACATCCCAGCAGCGGGGACGCGCTGGGTTTGTCCCTCGTACACGTGCCCTGCTGGGGAGCTGAGGATCAGGACCCAACACCAGAAGAAACCTTTCCAGGTACGTTGGGTGCTTTTGTATATTAACACCCCTCTGGGAGGACTGAGCTTTGAGGAAGTAAAACTGAAGGAACAGTATTTTTATGTTGGTTCTGACTCCATCTTATCTCTGATCTCCTCCAAACCCTCTCTAGATGGTTGAATTGGATGTAGTAGCCCATCCTCAGGAGCTGGTGAACATCAATTGGATAGAAATAGGATTTTTTATATTTTTTTTTCCACTTTTTAGGGTGTTGCCAAACACAGGTTTGTCAGAGCAGCCGGTTGACCAGGCGATGCGTAAACCTCCTTCGGGGAGGATTTCTCGGGCAGGGTGGAACCGTGAGACGAGGCGTGTGTCTGGATGAGTCCCTGCATGTCGGTGTCCACATGGGCAGGGATTGGGTCCAGCAGACTTTTCCACCCTCGAGGGAAGTTCCCAAGTCCTGGATGGGATTTCTCTTCCCATCTCGCAGGGGTTGAGGATACACAGCGGGAGAGTGGGGCGAGCAGTGCTGCTTGTGGGGTGCTTGTCCAGGCAGGTAGGACAGGAGCTGGTGGCATCAGCCGGTGGAGAAACCCCACGAAGGGCATGCCAGGGAGTCCAGGTCAAGGATGTCATCACCCTTCTGCCTCCCTTACCAAACCGGATTTGTCACTAAGGGGTCAAGTACGGCTCCAGCTCTGAGCCCTCAACTCCCGGCGTACTGTGTCGCTCTGACTCCCTGGTCCCAGTTGAGTGGGATGAAGCTGCTGGCTTCCATCGCCTTCCTGGCCACACTTGTGGTGGCATTGGGACACCCTGACCCTGCGCTGGACTGGCACTGGCAGCTCTGGAAGAAAACCTACGGCAAGGAGTACCGCCATGAGGTAGGGACGTCTTGGTGGGAATGGAGGTGGCTTGGTGGGTGCTGCTCTGACATGACCATCCGCTCCATCACACAGCACGGAGAAGAGCCAACAGTGCTCCCAAGCACTACTGGTTCCCAGGGCGGGGTTGGCAGGGGCTGCAAACAACCTTTTTTGGGATAAAATGGGGTGAAATGGTACCATGAAGTTGTGTTTACTTTCAGAAAGAGGAAGGGGACCGGCGCGCGACGTGGGAGAGGAACCTGCGCCTGGTGACGCTGCATAATCTGGAGCACTCCCTGGGGCTGCACTCCTACGAGCTGGGCATGAACCACCTGGGAGACATGGTAGGTTCTGGTCATGCTGATGAGAGGGGGGTTGTCTTGGTCTCTAATTACAAGGTCGATTTATTGAGGAATATAAATGGGTTAGGGGTGGAAAAACAACCAACAACCCTTCTCAGCCTGTCCTCTTCTTGTGGACTCCAGCAACCATGGACAAACTGCTCAGACATTCTTCTGCTTGACCTACTGGCGTGAGGCAATCTAACGTGAGGAAATAACTCCTTAACACGGCATTTGGGGTGCACAGACCTGGTCCTGGTCATTATATATATTTGCAAATCATCCCTTGTCAACATCCTGAGGTTGTAGTGTTGTTTCATGTAACATACCAGCTTCCAGGGATTCTTGGTGCTGGAGTCAAGCTTTGTGTCTTCTTTTTCTTGCCCTTCTCGATGTTCAGATAGAAGTTAAATGTAAAAAATAAAAAGTCAAGGACTCCCCAAAGCTGCTAACTCTTGTAGCTCAGATGGTTGATGGGACATCCCCCTTCACCTCCAACACACCCAGCGTAGGACTTACCAGAGACAAGGACAAAGAATCATAGAATGGTTTGGGTTGGAAAGGACCTTTAAAGGTGCAGTGAGCAGGGACATCTTTGACTAGATCAGGTGTTTTCTTTTCCCACCAGACTAGTGAGGAAGTGACAGCTTTGTTAACTGGGCTGAACGTTGGTCCTCGGCCAAACCGGGCCTCCGTGTACCGACCACAACCCGGCAGCAAACTCCCAGACACGGTGGACTGGAGGGAGAAGGGATGCGTCACAGAGGTGAAGAACCAGGTGGGAGGCTCTCTCTGTGTTTCCCCACATCTTAACTCCATGGGGCAGCATCTGAGGGCATCTCTGGGGCTTTTGCAGGGTGCTTGCGGGGCATGCTGGGCCTTCAGCGCCGTCGGAGCCCTCGAAGCCCAGGTGAAGCTGAAGACAGGGACATTGGTGTCCCTGAGTGCCCAGAACCTCGTTGACTGCTCCATGATGTATGGGAACAAAGGCTGCAGTGGAGGTTTCATGACCAATGCTTTCCAGTACATTATTGACAATGAAGGGATTGATTCAGATGATTCCTACCCCTACACAGCCCAGGTAAGTGCCAGAGCTTGAAAACACATGAAATCTCCAGAAAAACACATGGGCATGGAAGGAACGCGACCACTCGTTGAGCTCTCCTGCGTAGGCACCCTTCTCCTCCTCTCCCACCGATTTCCCTCTGTCTTGGTTTCTACCAGTCTCATGTCATCTTCTCAACCTTCACAGCTGATTCTTTCAGACCCAAGGAAGGAACCTTTAGATTGTATTTTTTTTTTCTCATAGGTGAATGACTGGACTGTGAGCCAGAATTTCTACATGTTTATTTCTGTCCTACGTAAATTATTAGGCAATGTACTACGCGGAAGGGAAAAATGGGACAGGAGTCCTGGGTCCTGTTTTCAGCTCTCTGTGTTATTCCATCTTCTATAGTTTTAAAATGAGTTACTGATATTTCTATGATTTCAGTGGGCAGAGGTTCATACAACTGTTTTTAAAAGTCCCCTGTAACAGATGCTGTATGAGCACTGTAAGGTCATAAGAGCCATAAGAAAATAAAGCTCCTAATGCTGAGAGTCTTTATGGCCAAAGACAAGAGATGCCCTGAAATGACCTGGTAACTTGAAAATATCATCTATGGAAACAGGTCAAAGTAACAGCAGCTCAGTCCAAGAAAGAAAAGTAGAATTTAAATCTTCAAACACAAATAGGGCAGCTATGGTGATGAAGGACACTGTTCTCCATGTCCAGAAGGAGAATGAGAAGCCCTGGGCTTAATTTCCAATAGAAGTAATTTAGGTTGAACATGAGTCTTCAGATGGGAAGGATGAGGAAGTGGTGTAAGTATTGTCACCGGAGGTTTCTAAAGAATGGTTTGGCTGCTCTTGCTGTAGGGAAGTGAGATGGACAAGATGGTCTCTTCAGGTCCTTCCAGCCATCTTTTCTGTAATCCTGTGTGTAGAAAAATGATGGTCAAAGAAAAGTGAAGAACAGGGTAACACAAAGTAAAAGAAGGCTGATAGAAAACACATACCTGAAAGTCTTGAGATGTTCCTGCTGGATTCCTCACGTTCCTCTTCTCAACTCCTCCTTGTTCCTACCAGAATGGGACATGTCAATACAACGCTTCCACACGAGCCGCCACTTGCTCCAGGTATGTTGAGCTTCCATACGCCGACGAAGAAGCCCTGAAAGATGCTGTCGCCAACATCGGGCCGGTCTCTGTTGCCATTGACGCCGCTCAGCCCACCTTCTTCTTGTACAGGTCAGGTATGTCCTTTTACCCTGGAGATCTTCACAGTCCTCTAAGTCTTTCTGCATGTAAAGCTTATAAAATTTGGTTGAAACTGGGGTTTAATTCCTGGATGGGAATATGACAAAAAGTTAAGATAGGGGTGTTAGTGACTGTGCTGAAGGTTGACTTGGACTCAGAGATGAGGTCTGGTGTTCTGATGACGTGCTTCCAAACTCCTTTATTTCCAGGTGTGTACGATGACCCCCGGTGCACGCAGGAGGTGAATCACGGAGTGCTCGTGATCGGCTACGGCACCCTAAATGAGAAGGATTATTGGCTTGTGAAAAACAGGTAGAGGCACAATTGTACATCACCAAACTCTGATTATCTGTGTGGTCACTGTCTATAGGGACAGGCTTCTCCCACTGCCCAAACTCACGTCCCCACGATTTTATAACGACTGATATTTATACACATGAGAGGGAGATCAGTTGGGTGCTGGTGCGACAGGGGCTGTTATAGAGTCAGAACTTGGTATGGTTCTCTTGGTCACAGAATCAGAGAATCATTTTGGGTGGGAAAGACCTTTAAGGTCATCAAGTCCAACCATAAACCCAACACTGCCAAGACCATTTCTAAACCACGTCCCTCAGCACCACAGCTACACGCCTTTGCGCATCTTTACGCATCTTTCCACATCTTTCTTTCCATGTCTTTTTCATCTGGTCCTTAAACTATTCCCTAAGGATTCCTGCTTAACCATGTCAAAGCACCTTTATGCCACCCAAAGAGTGTTAAGGAACCTTAAGTGCATTTAAAATATGCTTGCACTCACCTTAAATTCCCTTTACGTTGATGAGTGTTGTCATAACACGGGATTAGAAATCCTGTGAAGCAGTTAATGAGAACACTCCAAAGCTGTGATGTTGATAAAGCTGCTGCTTCACGTACAGAAAAAGGAATTTAATTTTTCTTGGTGTGTTTGTTTGTTTGTTTCCTGTCCCAACAGTTGGGGTGTGCGTTTTGGTGACGAGGGTTATATCCGCATGTCGAGAAACCACGAGAACCATTGCGGGATCGCCAGTTATGGCTCTTACCCACTCATATAGATGGACCCTCTGCTTCAGAGAGGACAACTCCAGTTAAACCCCTGTTCCTATGCTTGCATGGATCTACTGACTTCAAGAATCATTTTCTGGCTCTGTGGGCAGTGTCCTTCTGTAAGATCAGCCTTTACGTGGGAGGATTTTGGAATCTGATTTACAACCACCTTGGGACTTCTTTTTGGGGAAAAGGGTTTTATTTTTTCAGAGGAAAATTGCAATACCTACAGTTATAATGGAGTTTGTCTCTCTCCAGTTTAGCACTGAGTACTACTACGATGACACAGGTACCATGTCATCTCTGTGTGATGTTGATGAGATTGCAGAATTTCTTTGAAAAATAAAAGATCAGTTTCACCAGCCAAAAATCTGATACTTGGTGTCTGGAGTCAGGAATGGGTGGCAGAGGGAATTCCAGCTGGTACTTTCTGATCTGGTACTGCTCCCCCATGTAAGGACCTCTCACAAAACCTCTCCACAAACGATGGTTCTCCACAAACGATGGTTCTCTCCAAACAATGTCTATGTTTTGGGAATAGAGGATATGGGACTATCACACCACTGCCAAAAGTGTGGGGAGAGAAAGTCGCTGATATCCATGGTTTCACGTCACAAACAGTTCTCATGATGATGATGATGATGATGATGATATTAAAATATAAACGCTGCCACCAGCACTTCAGCCACCATCACACCCACACAACCCAACTCGTCATCAGACACAGAGGGATGGCAAAACTGGTTCTGAAGGCAAAAGTTTGACATGTTAAACCTTTTTTAAGATTCACCATGATCTTGCAATCTCAACCGGAAGATTTACAAGTTAAACCTTTTTGGTTGAGATGGCAAAATCACCAACTCTTTTTCTTTACGTTTATGTATTTATTATCGGTTTAAAAAAATGTCTTAGAGTTTGTTTCAGTGGAAAAACTTCTGTTGAGAATCACTTTTCTGTTTAGTTGGACACTGTGCTGGCCTGAGGTGCCACTGCCACCTTGGGGGAGGTGAGGGAATTGGACAAGTCTCCATTTGCAAGGTGATATCTGAGAATGCTCACATCACC
The DNA here is from genome assembly GCF_000700745.2 of Antrostomus carolinensis. Taxonomy (NCBI): domain Eukaryota; kingdom Metazoa; phylum Chordata; class Aves; order Caprimulgiformes; family Caprimulgidae; genus Antrostomus; species Antrostomus carolinensis. Next base: position 6,187 of record NW_010327329.1, on the reverse strand, counting down.
TATAATATTACCAGATATTGGCCTTTGCAGTTGTGTTTGAGTCCTCCAGATAGGTTATTGTTGGTGGTTTTTAACCCTTTTGACAAAGCATTGCTTAAAACCTTATCTCCTTTCCAAGCATGGAGATCTCTGTAGACTGCTGAGAACCTACAGCTCCAGCTCTGCCTTTGGAAGGGGATCAAAGACCCATCATTTTGATCAAAAGCACCATCATATCTTCAACAAAACCATCTGCAGCAGTGCATGCTTCTGCCCCGTCACGTCGATGGCAGGGCTGTGTTGCCTTCTCCCTTAAAAAAAATAGAAAAACACTAAAAATCCCCCAACCAAACCCCCTTGTCTGCATATTCTGCATATTCCATGGACCTCTGCCTGCTGCCGTCTTCTCAAACCCTTTAAATCTTGGAGGGTCATAGAATGGTTTGGGTTGGAAGGGACCTTAAAGCTCATCCAGTCCCAACCCCCCTGCCAGCAGCAGGGACACCTTCCACTAGACCAGGTTGCTCAAAGCCTCATCCAGCCTGGCCAAGAACACTTCCAGGGAGGAGCAGCCACAGCTTCTCTGGGCAACCTGTTCCAGTGTCTGACCACCCTCACAGTGAAGAACTTCTTCCTAATATCTCATCTAAACCTCCCCTCTTTCAGCTTAAACCCATTTCCCCTTGTTTTGTCATTAACTGCCCTTATGAAAAGTCCCTCCCCAGCCTTCCTGGAGCCCCTTCAGGTACTGGGAGGCCACTAGAAGGTCTCCCCGGAGCCTTCTCTTCTCCAGGCTGAACAGCCCCAACTCTCGCAGCCTGTCCTCACAGCAGAGCTGCTCCAGCCCTCGCATCATCCTGGTGGCCTCCTCTGGACTTGTTCTAACTGCTCCATGTCTTATGTGGTGCTCCCGGTGCTGCCCACTTTGCCAAAACTCCTGTGAGAAGGAGTTCTACTGAGGGCTGATAACAAATTCAGCAGCAGTTTATTAGAGCTCCTTTTTTGCAAGGTGAGGCATGGAAAGTCCCGCTGTATTTCGGTTAATTGTTGCGTGTCTCGTGGATCGGGGTTGGGTTTTTGGGGTGGTTTTTTTTTCCGGGTTGCTCTGTTGAGGTGTGTTGAGGAACTGAAGGCTTTGTCATAAAACAAACATCGTGAAAAAAAGTCTACTTTTCTTTTACTAGGAGGTCCTGCAGGCACCTGGTTGCTTCCAAAAGCAGCTGAAGGGCATAAGGTCAGGAAAATAAATCGGTTTATTAATCCATCAGGAAAATAAGTGGAAAAATTAAAGTGGAGGGAACACACGGGGAGCAGAAATGGCTTTGGTTCATTCCTCAGTTCTCCGAGGGGCTGGTACCTTGCCCTGGCTTTCCTGACAACCCCAAGCAGTAGTATAAGGTTTCTCTTCACCAGCATAAATAAATCATGCTGTGGCTGCGCGTCGGGCATGGATTTGTGCTTCTTCTCTGGAGGAAGTGGTGGCACAGGGATGACTGGGTGCAGGGAACCCAGATTCTGGTTGATTCTGCCCCAGAATCCAGGCAAGGGCTCCGTGGTGGGTCTGGCAGCACCATACAGCCCGGTTTGGCTGCACATTGGACCCCACTCACCAACACAGTGGTGGCAGCCGAGAATTTTGTGTTGGTGGATAGAAATCCCGGGCTGTGCTGGAGCAAACACTGTGCCTTTGTTACCAGAACAATGTTTCCAAGCCGGGATTCCTCACCCCCTCATCCCAACCTTGGCTGCCACCGGTTGCACCCTTTGTTTCGCTCGGCGAGTGTCGCAACCGACGGGATTAGGGAGATGGTGGCTGTTTGATGCTCCAGAAAGTCTCTCTGAAGGGTGCAGGGGCTTTGTGCTTACAGGTCTGACTGGTGCAGCCCACTGGGATGTGTCAGGCAGCAGAGATTTCCTCACCAGGTTGAGAGGTAAGGCCGGTCCCGCTGCCAAATGTGTTACCAGCAACACTCTGGTTTGGGTTTTTGAGGGTAAATTGGGAAGGTTTTGATGGGAGATGGATGTAAAGAGTTGTCTGTGTTATGTCTCTAATAGTAGAGGTTTTCTTGGAGCTTTGAGTTGGGTTAGTGCTGGAAATACTGGTCAGGGACGTGGCTGGTGCTGATGGTTTATGGTGGAGCTTCAGAGCTGGAGATGTGAACCGGCATTTACTGGGGTTAGAGCCCTGAGGACACCCATCTCGTACCCTCCTGAGTCCCAGTGAAGAGGGATTGGTTCCAGAAAATCCTTGGAAATACTGAAGTGTTTTGCATTTTGGTGTCTCAGGTCCTTTTTTGCCTGTGAAACCTCAAGTGCTTGAAAACCAGGAGCTGAAATGGTTCCTGAGCTCCCGTGCAGCCCAAAAACCAGAGTGGGAACTGGGGAAGGGCCATCTCCCAGGCTTGGGATCGTAGTCTGAGACATTTCTGATAAAAATAAAAATCTTGATGGCTTTAGGAAAACGTTGGAGCTTGTTGTCCCTGCTCCTCAACAGAGGAACACAGAGCTGTGCCAGCTCTGGAGCTGGGTGCTCCAGGTAGGCGTCACCTCCTGGCACCGCTCTCCCGAAAGCTGCACAAAGGTCCCAGGGTGCCACCTTGTTTATTTAAAACAAACATTTTCCTCACAAGTGAAATCTTTAGCCTGGGGAATATCGAGCAGAGAGATCGTGCCAAGGTGTAGGCTGGCTCCGGGGTGGGGAATTGCAGCCCAACCTGTGCCGGACCAGAGGGAATTTATTTATTTGCCTTTCTTTTCTGCTGAAGGGTGACAGTGGTGCTGGGACACCTTGAGCAAAGGCTTTTTCAAAACCTGAGAGCTTTTCCAAATCTCTAGGCTACTTTTGGCACATGGGGCTTAAACATCTCGGGGTGTTTATGGGTCACGAGTACTTCTCGCATGGGATCGGTTTGCTCCGACTGCGTTTGCTTCGTTTCACGGTGACTCTTCCCAGGAAATGAATTCCCTCCAGGATCCGGATGTGCTGGATTTATCCAAGGTGTGTAAACCTTCCTGCATCGCCACGCTGCACCCAGGGTGCTGTGTGAAGGCTTAGCATGGATGGGGTTCAGCCCCACAGCAGTGGGGAGCAGATGGGGCTCAGCCCCACGGCGGACGGGGCTGCGTGAGCAGCATGACACCGCGTTGAGCTTGAGTCACCTCTGCTCGCCCTGTCCTTATCACAGCTCATGGGTGCTCTGCTCCACACCCTGACCTCCTCTCTGCACCCTGAAAGCTCAGCCCTGAGCTGGCAGCGAGTTGTGCGGGGTCGGAAAAGTACGACTGTGCCGCGCGGGATGGAAATCCTCACCTTTGGGAGATGGGGAAACTGAGGCACGGAGTCACGCTCTGGTGTTTTGGTGTTGCCCAGCTCTTGTCTGTTGCTATCACCTGTGATGGATTATCCTTAAATCCCACCGGAAGGATTCCTGGGAGCTTGGAAAGAGCAGTTCAGACCCCAAGGGGGACCCTAAAGCTCTTCTTGGACCCTAAAGCTCTTCCTGGACCCTAAAATCAGGCGGAGTGGGAAATAGGAGGAATGCTCAGTGCTGAGGGCACCCAGGACTGAGCTGCAGCTGATGGGTAGGGGAGGAGAGAAACGGGGAGCAAGGTTGAATTTGAGGTATCCCATGATAACAGGGGTGTGTGTCCATCTGTCCGTTGGTCAGGATGGTGAGGAGGATCCATGTGGACGCTGGGCAAAGGGTTAACAAGGAAAAGGATCTGATTTGCCAAGTGGTTCCTGGTTTATTTTGTGTGTGAAAGAGGCAGGGACAGGGAGGAGAGCACCCAGCTGGGGAGGGAGTTGGGTGCAGGGCCGGTACCCGTCAGCATCGCTGCCAGGAGTGGGCAGGTACGTTCCCGGTGACATGAGGTGGGGGGGGGTGACTTTGGGGGGTGACCTGAGCCACCCAGGACCCACCATCCCCACTCATGGGTGCTGCAGCACCCACCTCACACCCACTGCCACTTGTCCCACCAAGCCACTTGCTGGCACATTTCCCTGCCCTTTGCCCTGTGCTGTGGCTGCACCCATGGGATTGCGGGGATGGGACCCCTCTTTCCATGCTCCCTTCCTGGTGTTAGTGGGTTTTGACCCAAAAATCGCTGTCGTGACCCTCAAGCTGGTGGCTCATCCCTCTGGGCCTCAGTTTCCCTGTGTACCAGCACGAGCATCCTCGGTGGCCAGCAGTTAATCTTCACCGGTGCTGGGGAATCCAGCTCTTCCTGGAAAAACACTGGGGACAATGTGCTGACACCCGTGCCCTGCTCGGTGCTGGGATGGCTTCACCCTCCCTGTGATCCTGTGGGTCCCTGGCAGAGGACAAACCCCTCAGTGGCATCACATTGGGGTGGCTTTTTGGAGGAAGACCTCACTTCTTACTTCCTCCCCTGGGACCTGTGACTCCGGCCCGGCGCTCGCTGCTCCGGCTGGGTCCAAAGGGCTGTTGGAGCTGTGCAGGCTGGGTGTGCTTGGGCCCCCATTGCCCGCCAGCCTCCCTGGCACCCAGCGTGTCTGGGGACACGTCCCCAGGACCTGGCACTGGCCTGATGAGGTTGGAAGAACCCACTGTGATCCCAAGCCTTATCCATGCTGCACTCCAGTGATGAGTGTTGGTTGTTCTCAGCCTAGAGCAGAGGGAATGAGTGGGGACATCTCCCCCCCAGGTCCCTGTCCCCTGGCTGGGCTGGGCCATCGTGCCGTGGTCTCTGAAGCACCCAGAGCTGAGCAGAGCTCTCCAGCTGGCGCTCACCAATGGTTGGGGGGGGTTGAAATACAAACATGGAGTTTAAGGCCGGTTTAGGATTTTAGTGCTGGGCTTTAGGGCTGTGGGGAGTTAGGGGCTCCTGGCTGGAGAAGCCCATCTCTCCTTGATGTATCTGAGCATCGAGCGGGTGACACCGCGGTGCCGTGCTGGTCGGAAGCTGCTGGTGTGTCCCAGTGCCAACGGGTGGTAAATAGGATTGTTTTGACTGGTTGGGGTGGAAGGATGGTGCAAGAGGTGCCAGTGCTGATGGGTGGTAAATGGGGTTGTTTGGACTGGTTGGGGTGATACAAGAGGCTGGAGGGTCACCTGTGGGGTGGGGATTTGATTTGAGGGGGGGTGCTACTCAGTCATAACGCTGCTCCAGGATCCCTGTCCCTGCTCAGGAGGTTGGGTTTGCACCCTGAGATCCCAGCTCTTTCCTGGCACTAAACTGGGAAGCTCCTGAGCATCCAGTTTGATTTTCGGGGCACCAACACCAGTATGGGCCTGGGAGCCCATAAATCACCGAGTCACCTTGTGTGCCTTGGGCAGAGCCGTGCTTATCGGTGGTGGGAGTGCCACCGGACACTATCTCTGCTATTTATTTATTCTTCTGTATTTACAGCAAAACCATTCACTTGTTCTGGTCCAGTCCTGGGCAGATGATGGGCCGACCTGGAGGAAAGTGGATTTTTTTTAATCAGCTGACTGGGATGGGAATGTAAAAACAGGAAAGCAGCTGAGCTCATCCCATTTCCCTCCCTGTCCTGTGCAGGGTTGAGCTGCCCATGGGGCTGGGGCGCAGCGGGGTGAGTGGGGTTAGGGTGCTGGGGGATGATGTGCCAGCCCCAGGGGACACCTGGGGTGGTGGCATGGCCACTGCTGTCAGGATTTTGGGATTAATGGGCACGTGTGGGCTGTGTGGACCAGAGCGATGGGTTGGATGGCCGGGGTGCGGGTGCTCAGCTGGGGTTTGCAGCCCCAGCTCCACCCCGCTGACAGCAGAAGGAGAAGGTTTTATTGCTTAACTGAGGGTATCATGGTCCAGATGGGACTGTGATGAGATGGGGAGACTGGGCATGATGGGGAGCTGGGTTTGGGGGGGCTAAAGCTGCACCCCAGAGTGGCTGTTTGGAGTCTAAGGGCTTTTGTGGGCACTCGGTGCAGGCAGCCCATGTGTCTTGGGGTGTCGAGCTGCTCCTCAGCCTGGTGTGACCTGTCACAGGGGGCACAACCAGCCGAAAACTTCTCCGGGTCCCATCCTGAGTCCCAGCATGAACCCTCTCCAGGTCCCATCCTGCTGCCACACTGGGACCAGCACATGCAGGGACCAAATGCCACCAGGTCCCCAAGCGACCTGAGCTTCCTCCATGGGGATGGCTGCTCCAGGGGAAGATGGAAATTTGTGGGTTCTGTGTCTGGGTGGATGAGCTGCATCCTCATGGGGGTCACCCTGGGGT
>NW_010327328.1:2538-4790 GCF_000700745.2 Antrostomus carolinensis | reverse complement strand
TATAATATAAATAATATAGAATATATATTATATTTTTCCACTTTTTAATTAAAATTATTCCTCTTTTTCTCCTCCCCTCCCATCCTTATTTTCTGTCTTTTTCTTCCTGATTCTGGGTTTGCCTGTGTAAATTAGTATTAACTCCATTAAATTTATTTTATAAATTTATACTCCATTAAATTACTCCATTAAATTTAATCACTCAAACAAAAATTACCATGAAAACACCATAGGACCAGCCTGGATTTTCTCTGTTTTTTTCTCTAAAGCTGTATTGATTCTTGCCATGTGCTGGAGGAGGTGAAGCTGCATCATTTTGGGTTAGATTTAGCCCAAATCAGTCCCTTATCCTAATAGAACATTTTGAGGCTGTGTCGAGGGCTGGGGGTGGGAATCCACCTCTCCTCTCTCCAAAGGACTCAACCCAGCTAAGCTGATAAAATACAATATTTCCACATACTGTCCAAATCTGTCATCTCCCTTTTTTATGCTTTTTTTTTTTTCCAAAAGTTGGTTCTTGTTCTTCTTTTATTTAAATTTATACATTTAAATAATTTGCTTTTTTTTTAAAAAAAATAAACTACTAGAAAATATTGCAATTTATCAAATCCCTGAATGAACCAGCCTGATTTGGGGAATTTTTTTTACTCTTATTTATTTCCTAGGGACTCAATACCCCATGAGCTCCTTGTCCCCTGCACTGTCTGGGGCTGCTGTCACCATGACCCCACGCTCTGCCAGCATCTCCCCAGGGATTGCACTGCAGGAAAAAACCCCAATGTGAAGACTGTGAGATTTCCTGCAGGTTTTAACCATCAGCTCTTCAAAACTTCAAGTTCTTAACTCCCGTGTTTGCATCTCCGGAGCTGCGGGGAAGGAACGGTCGAGGCACGGGCAACTTAATAGCTTAAATAGGTAGAAAATTGTCTGGATGTCCAAGATGTGGATCCTGCTAAGTTGCCTTGGCTTTGTGCCCCAGTAAAAAGGTTTTTCCTTTCATGGCTTTTCACAATATCACTATTTTTTTTATTTTTTCTACTGAATTGAGTAACTTTAGACAGAGTGAAATTTTCCAGTCCCGGAGCCCTTTGCCTGCCCTTTAACAGCTTCCCTGTTATTTTTCCTCTCTATGATGAAATATTTTTGAATTGATGAGAATAGAACACCCATTTCTGCTGGGATCTGAAAAATATTGTTTCCTAAAGTGAAGCAGACCCTGGTCTTTGAGTTACGGACCCAAAACCCACCGCGGGCTTCCTCCCTGTGCCAATAAACGGGGATAAAAATCCATCTGCTGGGAGAGGAACGATCCCAGCCGGGTCTGCTGATAAAAAGAATATCAAGTAGTTACTAATTTCTGGGCAGAAACAATTGTTTCAAATATTTGGTATGTGAATTATTTTATTCTTTGCCGATGTGTGTTTTTGGCAACAAGGAAAACAGGCTTGGAAAATATTAACGAAATGGAAACCAAGATCGTCAAGTATTTGGGTCTGGAGAGCTTTCCATTTTCCAGTGTGCAAAAGCAACAGAACTGTAAAGCAATTAAAGGCAATTTAATTGAAGAGATTTCTCACGGAGGGAAGCGATCCGGGGCGTAGATGGAGATGTGGTAAGCGGTGAAGACAATACAACCCCCAGCACCTGCGGAGGTTCTTGCTGCCAGAGCCGGGGCAGATGTGCGCCGGGATCCGCCTCCCTCCCTTCGGCTGCGGATACAAACCACGGGCTGGTTGTGTCATCTTCTTCCTTCATTATTGGGGAATTCAGGACCAGGTTGGATGAGGCTTTGAGCAACCTGGTCTAGTGGAAGGTGTCCCTGCTGATGGCAGGAGGGTTGGGACTGGATGAGCTTTAAGGTCCCTTCCAACCCAAACCATTTGATGATTCTGTGTTTCTATGATTTGATGGATTTAAGGCAGGTTTTTAATTGCACTGATAGATATTTTGGAAAAGTTTGTGTTTAGGGATGAGTCCTGCTCAGCCAAACCAGGGATTTATATCACATGTGGTCTCTGCACCAGCCCACAGCATCATCCAGCCTGGCAAGGGGAAATCCGCTCCAATGGCAAACGGGGATAGAACATAAAAATACAATAAAATACAATAAAAAGGACATAAATAAATAAAGTTTGTGGGTTAGCTCCATTCATAGGCACTGGTGAGTCCTTCACAGCACAAACCAGGGGAGCTGGACTCCCTGAAGTTAGTCCTCCTGTTCTTCTTCTCTTCCTCATTCCTCCCCTGACTGA
>NW_010327328.1:0-2503 GCF_000700745.2 Antrostomus carolinensis | reverse complement strand
CAAATAAACTCCTGTTCAGCTCCTCTGCTGCCAGTTTGCGCTCAGAGGGATGCAGGCGAGCTGACTTCGCTCCTGTTTCTGGCCGGCTTCTCAGCAATTTTATTTCCATGCTGCCTCCTGGATGTCTGGAACGCTGCAGCAGAGCTGGGAGGGTTGAGCTGAGCTTCACCATCCCCACCTCCCCATGCGAGCCCGGTCCAGGACTGCCCAGGGGATTTACTGCTCGTCCCTCACCTCGGGAACCTTCCTGAGACACAAACACCGAACCAGGAACCTTCTCAACCCAAAACTCAGGATTTGGTCCCATTCTCTTAGAAATTCCTCTGTCTGTAACAGCTCCCAGAACGCAATCTCTCTATCACAAGTCTTTTTTCCTCCTAAGAACCTTTGCAGAGACTCTTTTTTTCCCCCCCCTCGGCAGACAACCCAACGAGCACTTACAACCCACTTTGCATCCCGAGAACTCACCAACAAATTGCTTCCACACTACACCCCAACTCCCCAAATCGTGCAGTACAAGGGTTAACCAACTTAAACGTTTAAAGAGTCATGAAATGGACTGTTTCCGCTTTCCATCTGGCTTTTATCAATTTGCAGTCGGTTTCAGAAGTTCTGCTACACAATCAAAACACACAATCTCTAGTCAGATAATTCAATTTTATAAATGAATTACTTATGTGCCTATAAGTAAATACATTCCTAGGCAAGGAGATATTGACTGCTGTCAATGAAATAATGAAGTCCAGGAGAAGTGGCCATGGCTGGAACATCGGCCCCTCAGAGACGTCCTTCTGGGATGCAGTGGGACTGATGGAGCCCCTGGCAGAGTGGGAGATGTGAGTGGAAAGGAGGAGCTGCCCAGTGGGATGGGACATCTTGAGCCATCACTGAGGACCATAGTGTGGACCATGAGCAATATCATGGGCATGAAGTGGGGCTTGAGCCATCACTGAAGACCATAGTATGGACCATGAGCAATGTCATGGGCATCAAGTGGGGATGGACTTGACTATGTGATTTGTGGTGTCTGGGGGGAAATATGTTGAAAGAGAGAGGTGAAAGGAAGACACAGAACTCCTGAAGAAGGGGTGTAGATGGTCCCAGCCTTCCCATGCAGACGTGAAGTGGTGGTGTCACCATCTGAAGGTCCATTTAAAAGACGTGTAGATGTGGTGCTTAGGGACACGGTTTAGTGGTGAACTCAGCAGTGTGAGGTTTACAGATGGACTTGATGATCTTAAAGGTCTTTTCCAACCAAAATGATTTTATGCTTCTCTGAAAGCAGATTGGACTTTGACTGGAATGCCTCAGGTTGAGCGATGCTGCTCACCCATCCACCCCAAATCCTGGCAGAGATCCCAAAGGAGGCTGTGCCCTGGTTGTGGGGCAGGCAAGCCCTGGGGAGCTCAAGGTTTCTCTCTGTTCCTCCACACTCCACCACAAATAGTCCCATGAGAAAACAGCTCAACCCAGAGGGATGCAAGCTATGGAGGTGAAGGATGTGTTGGATAATGGGAACCAGCTGGGGTCAGCAGCAGCTGGGTTTTATCTTGTCTTTTAAACATCTAGTTAATAGGAGCCAGGTCATTGCATTGAGTCCCTGGAGGAAGCGCTGCCCTGAGTGTGAGATGCTGGCAACAAAATTCACATCCCACCCAGAACGGACCAAAATGAATCATGAACTAGTTTGGGTTGGAAAGGACCTTAAAGCTCATCCAGTCCCAACCCCGCTGCCATCAGCAGGGACACCTTCCACTAGACCAGGTTGCTCAAAGCCTCATCCAACCTGGCTGAGAACACTTCCAGGGAGGAGCAGCCACAGCTTCTCTGGGCAACCTGTTCCAGTGTCTGACCACCCAATGAACCCCATCACTGGTTCAGTCAGGGTCTGGAGCACGTGGGGTGCTGGGTTTTCCATTGATGCTCCAGGAGCAACCTCAGCTATGGAAGTGGGCTCCTGTTGCTTTGTACACACTTTTCTCCATAGTTTTCTTCTGGTCTCCAAAGCAATTGGAAGAAGGAAAAGCAATGGGGTCCTGCAGCAAAATCCACATGGAGAGACCCAGCAGCAGTGTGGGGGTCTCTGCAGAAACAGATCCCAAAGAGCTGGAATAATTTGGTGGTTTAGCTGCCCTGGCTTGGAAGAGGTCCCTAGACTAGCTGGGAAAAGAGCTTCCACTCCTCTGTGTCCTCAGGGTCTTCTCCTCAGGTCAGTCCCTAATCTGAGGACAAACTGACCTTGAGGTTCTTCCAGCCGGGCACATCCTCTCCCTCCCACCAAATCCAGCACATTTCTGCATAATAAATCTCCTTTGCTGAGGGGGGTGTTTGCTCTCGTGGGCTGCGACTCAATTGCTAAATAAATAGAGTGTTGAAAGCCTGGAGAAATTCGGAGACACGTCTTCAAAAGGACAATTTTAGGGGGTTACAAATTGTAACCACGAAATCTGCATTCCCATTCTGCATCTGCAGATAATTGTAAACATCTGTAGTGTCACGTATG